>NW_011500012.1:414843-431396 GCF_000495115.2 Populus euphratica | reverse complement strand
GAAAGAGATTTGTACAGTGCAAACAACGTATATACATTTGGCCAACTCTTTAATTTTAGCTCATCATTTCTACAGAAAGCACGAGATTGACGTGTCATTTTATTTTAAAGCTGCAGGTGAACTTACCTCAAGGGGCCTTCTTCTTCATCATTGGAACGATGCTCTGCTCCCTGGAGAAGCTCTGGTATTTTTATTTTTTTTTCCTTTGATAGCAACCTTTGCCCCCTTTAAACCGCCGCCTCCTAAATCCACTATTAAGGTTGTTGGAGCGTGGCAATTCCATGCATTGGCCAGCATCATATTTCCATAGCATTTGTATACATTTGCCAGCATTATCTTTTACTGAATACAAAATTTATGTTCCAACGAAGCTTGCCAGTTTTTCCTGCACATGAGTGGATACAAATTAGTCTTGTCTGAATGGCCCGACAAACTTGAATTGGGCGACTCCAAACCCGTCTCCAACCCATACGGTCATTGTCCTGTCTCTCTTTATCACCGGCGAACCTCCCTGTGAAATACCTCTAAAATAATTTTTTTGATTTATTAAAATTTATTTTTAATTTAAGTATGTTAAAATAATAAAAAAATAATTTAAAGTAAACAAAGCTGATATCACAAAGATTGGCCTCATGTGATAGGTTACTTTTAAGGTTTTTGCTGAAAAATAGTTTTATTTGGAAAGTGAATTATGAAAAAATAAGTTATTTTTTGATGTTTGGTAGTGTAACAAAAAATAAGTTGAAAAATATTTTCTAGTGTTTGGTTATGTATGAAAAATGAGTTGTAATTAACTTTTTAATGTTTTATCTTTTTTAAGTTTATTAAAATAACAAGGAATAAATTTTAAAAATTAAAAAGTTGAATGAAAATAAAATTAAAAAATATATAATTTTATAAATTATTTTAAATAAAATAAATAATAAATATCAAATTTTAAAAAAATTAAAATATTAATATTAATATTTTATAAATTATTTTAAATAAAATACGTAAAAGTCAAAAGAAGGATTAAATTTGATAGATAAAAAATTTCAATTGCTAGAAAGTAGTTTTTTTTTTTAAAGTTAATTTTAGAAAAGTGAATTATTTTCTGATGCTTGGTAATATAATGAAAAATAAGTTCAAAAATATTTTTTTTTAGTTATATTATGAAAAATAAACTTGAAAATAACTTATTAATATTTATCTTTTTTAAGTTTATTAAAACCATAAGGAATAAATATTATAAATTAAAAAGTTGAACGAGAATGAAATTAAAAAATATATAATTTTATAAATTATCTCAAATAAAATAAATAATAATTAAAATACTAGAGATCAAATTTAAAAAATTTAAGAAATAAAAGAAGAAATTAAAATAGTAATATTAATATTTTATAAATTATTTCAAATAAAATAAGTAACAATAAAAAAAATGAGGATTAAATTTGATAGATAAAAAATTTTATTAAAAAAAAATAAGGGAAAAAAATAATAATTATAAGATCAAAGTTAGTATAAAAATTAAATTTTAAGAGATGAAATTGAATAATAAACATTCAAAATAAATCAAAAATTTGAGGATTAAATTTGATCTAAATTTTTTTATAACTTTCAGAAAATGTTATTCGCTTAAATTTTTCTGAAAAATACTTTTCTGGAAATCAAGCTAAATTTTTCTTTGACTGAAAAATATTTTCGGTTGATTAACTTTTCTAATAACAAACAAATACAAGAAAGTTTGAAAAGTAATTTTTTAAAAATCACTTCAGGAAACAAACATGGCCTAAGATGTTTTCCAAAGAAATAGCAGGGGCTTTGGAATGATTGTGTTGTTTGTTTTTATATTTTAAAATTATTTAAAAAAATTAAAAAAAAAATTAAAATTTTTTCTTTGTTTCAAATTAATATTTTTTAGTGTGTTTATATCATTTTAATGTGTTAATTTTAAAAATAATTTTTTTTTTAAAAAAAAAAATTATTTTAATATATTTCAAGTTAAAAATACTTTGAAAAATAACTATAATTGTATTTTCAAATAGGCTAGAATGAATTGGTTAAGAATTGATTAGATTGGTAGGACCAAAAAATATTATTATCATATATTTTCAAGTTAAAAATACTTTAAAAAATAACTATAATTGTTTTTTCTTGTTCAGTTTTGGAATCAGGCCCCAATATTATCACCATCGCAAATTGATGTGTATTATATTATTGCTCAACCCAGACAAAAAATATTAATTTCCTTCAATATCTTAATTTGTTTACCGTATAATTTTATTTTTTTTACTATATAGTATGTCCTTATTAAGTTAAGCAAGTCTATTTCTTACCATGCTTTTCCTTTGCATTACATCGTCATTCTAAGAGCATGCATCAAACTCATTCTCATTATATTAATGCAAATCCAACCATTTCATGATGCAAAAATTGCTTCAAAAAACAATCATTTTTAATATGCTACTTAAGTCTAACATCATGTAGTTGTTTTATATATTTAATCACAAGCAAAACCGTATTTTTATTTTTATTGAACATTCATGAGCAATCTTTTATCTCCTTGAGTAATTGGAAAAAACCTTTAACACTCATAAAATTCTATAAAACTATTTTAATATCAAATTAAGGTTTTTTTAAAAAGTAAAGATCATTAATAAAATAAAATAAATTTTTTGAAAAAAAAAAAGAGAAATACACAATCCAGGGATTGTGTGCCAAGCCCAAAAAAGCATGCGTGAGCACGCAAAGCCAATCCCACACACCTTTCCTCTTTTATTTTTAAAAAAAATTAAATAATATTTATTTATTTTAAAGTAGATAATGCTAGAATAAGTTTTGGAATTTAAATAATATTTTCAATTTATTTTAATTTAAAAACGTTTTTTTAAACTCAAAAAACCAATCCATTTTAAAACACCCCAAAATTATTTAAAAAAAAAGTTGAAAAAAATATCTTTCTATCCAAATTTACTTTTCCCAATAAGATAAATCCCCAATAAAATAAAGAGTAAATAAAACACCTACCAATAATGGTTTTTTTAATTGTCACATAATACCAATCAACAACTCTCTTTTTTTCAAATCTAAAGATTTAAAAATAAATAAAATAAAATTCTGAACCCAAACAAAAATATTAAACTAAATGAGCAAAAAATAAATTTTGGAAACCCTCCAGCGCATAAAAACATCCCCCCCCCCCCGCCAAAAAAAAATCCCAAATTTGGTCCCCAAATTCTATACGCTGAAATCATTTTTTTTTCAATGAAATTGAGAATGTTCATTCAGTTAAAAAAAATAAAAATAAATTGAAATTCGATGGGGCTTGCAGTTCCATTATTTCTCTCTCTTTTCTACGAGATTGTCCATTATCTCTGTCAAACACATGGTAGAATAAAAAACTCCTTACATTTCGAT
The DNA here is from genome assembly GCF_000495115.2 of Populus euphratica. Classification (NCBI taxonomy): domain Eukaryota; kingdom Viridiplantae; phylum Streptophyta; class Magnoliopsida; order Malpighiales; family Salicaceae; genus Populus; species Populus euphratica. The sequence goes on along the minus strand of NW_011500012.1, from coordinate 428,000 downwards.
CTTTAAGAAGTGTTCATTTTTTTCAATATTCTAGAAGTCTAGAAGGTGGAAATACAAAGCCGGCCTCTTATACACCAGACACTTTCTTTCATGAAGGTGAATTTGGGTCCCTTGGACTCAAAAGGCCTCGAGCAGTCCTTTTTCTGGTTGCTGAGACAATCACCACTACCACCAATGGCGGCCCTTACCCTCATGGATTGGCCAACAAATACGGGCTTTTTACCCTCATGGATTGACCGACGCTTTTCATAACCATTTTATGTTTCAAGGTCGCAGTCTGACGAGCAATAAATAAGAATATAAACACAACCATGCTCTAGAATAGAATAGAAAACCATGTGCCATATGATTAAACATCAACGCTTGTCCGCGAACGATTTCACCCTTCTCAAATAGATAAAGACCACACTACATACACATTTTAACAGCCACATTACAATTTGTAGGAGTGCCAAGAACCGGTTCTAATAATATAATTAGGATACAAACACCAGGCCTGGAATATTGAGTGTAAACTAAGAATAAATGGCCTCGCATATTGTTAGAAAGTTATTCACATCAAGGATTTATTTTCACAGAGAATTCATATGGGAAAAAATGACAAATAATATTATTACTAATAATGACGTGACTCGATCATCCTGACTTACCAAGTGGCTACAAGAGGTCAATGGAAAACTTCCACCAGCAAACTTAACGTGATTAAGAAAACTACTTTTGATTGCTGAACACTATGCAAATGGATTCCCTCCAACAGAAGCAACAGGCCCTTGTGTTTGAACATTCCTGTTGAGAAGGCAAGTGAGGCTACCGTAATAAATTTACTATAACAAAAGCGCAACAACAATGACAATGACAGAAAACTCACAACCACCACCTACAACAGAAGCTTACCCTAATTGGGGGCTGGGTGCTTGTCCTGCCATATATGCTAATCCACCTACAGAAACAAAAAGAAAGATTGGATGAAATAAAAGCAAGTTACATTGCCAGAGATGCATGGAATGCTTTGATAGTTGTGTAATGAGAAGCAGCGCATTGATTTGAATGCTTGGGCAGATTAGCATCTAAGCATCCAACAAAATGCTTCAGTGTGCTGTCTGGCCATTATAATCCCCAAAGAACAAAAGCTGAAACAAATAAGAGTTTCTCCTGTCGGAATCAGTGGAAAGCTTACCTTGTGGTGCAGCAGGGATATATGTCATCGCTAGATCTTGAGGAAACCATGGTTGAGTCACACCACCAAGGAAGCTGGATGGTGAGTTAGCGTTGGGCAGTGCAGCTTCCAAAGAGCTCATGTCCAAGAACTGAAATATGACACGCCAAGATTAACTTTTAGTAAAGGGGGAAAGTGATGATAGAAATCAGCAGAACAAAGCATCCATAAGACCTTTCAGGTTCTCTTCAGAAGACAACACAACAATTTCTTTCCCTTCATTTTATTTTAGATAAGCATATCTCAAACAAAAGTAAACTAAATACAATCACGTAAGATAAAAAGACAAGGATGCAAGATGCATGATTACCTATCATTTTTATTTTTTTTTAATCATTGAGGAAGCATATATATCCTAACAAGAAGCGCCTCACCAGACACATGATGAAACTTCACAAAAGTGTCTCACTTCAACCCAAAAAAATGTTACCACCCCAGAGCTAGAATGCAAATTACAATGCAGCACACAGCATGACTGTTACATATCCAAGAAAGTAGACAAAATACTACCCCAATTAGATTATTAATGTCATCTAGGATGTGTTAAGGAATGAACCTGCCATCATATGATCCATCACTTAGAAATATGATTGCCAAATATTATTACAAGAATTATTATTATTATTAACAGCCAAAATGAACTAAAAACACCCCATCTTTATTGATGACATTTTATTCTCAAAGTACCTATTCATAGCTAATTGTTAAAAAATGCCACATAAGTTAATAGATCAAAATACTATTTGATGGTAGCATGAAGAATGCCCTTTAATGGAATAGAGTTTATACATCTTTCCTAACAACGTAACTTAAAAGTGATATAGCAACACAATCTCGTGCTAAACAAGGAACTGTTGCCATTTCATAGGTTGTTCATCTTATATTATCTTGCTAGGCATAAGGACAAAAAGCTTGGCAAGCAGCCCTCTTAGTCCTATAAATCATGAAATGATAGGCCAACGCAGACAACATCCTCAAATTTGTGTTACATCAGCACATCAAATGGGTGCCATACAATTGCATCTGCATAAGAATAAAGATGTTCATCTAGCAGTCTTTTGGGTGCCATATTAGAAGTTGACCGTGGTAGCTGAGGACACTATAAGCATCTAGCACACAAACCCCAAACCCCCACCAAAACACGCACGCACACACTCCTACTTTTTTTGAATTTGATGATTCTCGTATTTGGTTTGCAATGCACAACAAGTGCACAAACAACAGTATACATGAACTAACAAACTAAGGCTTGAACATCATAGGCTGCTCTTGATTATTTACATGTGGTGGATCTGCAACTATCACTTTTTAATTTAATTTGTGGATTGGACATGATAATTTTCAATATGCTTACATTTTTCACTTTCACTTCTAAATGACAAACCAACAGAGATGACAACATCAAATTTTCAAGGGACTAAATCACAAAAGTACTACTCCCCATTGAATTACCTTCTCCTTCACAGAGTGCTGGCTACTGCTAATTATACTGATGAAACCCTAAATTATTAAAAGTTGTTGAACATTAGTCCATACCCCATCAATTAAATTTGACATGATGGTTACACATCAAAAAATAGTGATAAATTCAAATTTATTTGGAATAATCACAAGCACTTGCTTAACAGCCAGCCCAGATAAACAGAGAGAGGAGTTAAAACCCTATATTCAAGTGCTAAGACAACCCTTTCCATCACCTGAATGTTTTCCCTTGAAATGGTCACTAGCACAAACAAGCAAACATTAGAGGAGAGCTTACACAAGTATGAAACAACATGATATGGACACAAGAGCTAACAGAACTAAGGAAATGATATGGATGATAGTGTAGACATTATTTCAGACAACATCTAGTCAAAGCACTCACTACAGTATTAAGCACCAATCAGGAAATTGTTTTAACTATTTCATACCATATTTCTCGGCTCCAAATCAGATTCGTATGGTAGATCAAACGGGTTGATTGATTTATGATCCACATGAGACTGTGTTTCTTCCTGTTGAAATAGATAGATAAATAATTCACTGATCTAAAATTATCATGGCTAAGATCATATGGCATAAGGCATAAAACCAGTGAAAGCAAAGGTCACGAACCACCAAAGGATGTCCTGAAGGAGTATATGATGGTCCCGAAACAATATCTGATGGTTCACTAGGACCAGGAAGTACTCCATTATAGGCAGTTCTTTGAATCCCATCTTTGTTAAAGCCCTGCAAAACACAGTTTATTAGTCTAACTTCGAAGAACCATAATATCTTTAAGCATTGTGAGGTAGAAACAACCACTGAAGCTCCAAAGCCAAAATACTGGTCAGCAGTCGGTGAAGGATTGTATAATGTTTGTGGTTCACTACTTTGCTTAATGCCCTCCAGGGGAATGTCTGCCACTGAATCATCAAACTCAAATGCACTCCAGTTCTGTAAAGCATAATGTAGCCATCAGCAAATAGAAACACCGGTTATTCAATATAGGACCACAAAACAGATACATGAAACACAGATTTACTGTGGCCATATATAGCATACCTGAGAACTTGTATTGTCAGTGGCTTGTACACTGTGCACATCACCAAGCCAGGGATCAGGAACTGATGATGAACTATGTTCAACAGAGTTTTGAAAAGGTGGCCATTGCATGCTTGTATGTAATGATGGAACTTGGTCAAAATTTGCTGAACCTACATTGGAAGGTCCTACTGTAGATGTAAGGTTCCCAGGCCCCGGGGTGGATGCTATGGGTTGAGGACCATCAAAAGTTGCCCATCCTTCATTTTTAGGCTGTGAGGAATGTGACGATTTTTCATCCAAGGTAGTAACTGACGGATGCTGATAGCTACCACCAAAGAGGTCTAGAGTTGATGGAAGAGAGGTTTGGGAAGGCTGATATAAATTAATAGATGAAGCTGGGGGCACTTGAAACAAATCTACAGATGGAGCTGGCGATGTTGCTGGTAACTGAAACAAATCGATTGGCGGAGCCATAGGAGAGGCTGGTTCTGGAGCCAATGGTTCCTTGAAAAGGTCCAAGCTAGCATGACTAGAAACTGATGACAGTGGAAAAGCAGGCATATTTCCCTGGGGATTTCCTGCAGCTTGCCCAGCTTCCGCGACAATATCCAGCAAACTTCCCGAATTGTATGACTTGATGGACACAGGAATGCTATCAAATGATCCCATGCTTCCTAATGATGTAGTTCTCTGAATAGAGGGGCTATTCAGTATCACTTGATAAAAAAGTGAGGCTAAAGTAATCCACAAATAGTAACAAGGTAGGAAAAAAATGATGCCACATACAGATCAAATATATTTTTTCCCTTAACGTGTACCACTAAAAGAGTGATCTAGCAAATGAGAACTAATCTATTGGTCCAACCCATATCATCAATGCCTATTTTTCTAAAAGAACAATAAAAGGATACCATCTATCAGTTTCCAAACTATTAAGGATCCCTCGAAATATACAGGAGAAAGCAATCAGTGAACAATAGGTATACCTCCAAGGGCAATAGCCATCCCAAGGACCTATACTCCTGTACATGGCATGAAAACCTTGCCAAGTTATTATACACTGGCAATTAATGACCTTTTAGCATTTTTGATTTGACCATATCTGATTTTCTTAACAAGTTTTAATTTACAAGGACAGACGGAATCAAAGACTTGTACATGTTGATGTTCTTTGTAACTACAATTCTGTAAACCTTCATACCGATTTTGCTAAAGTACGACCCTTCAAATATACAAACATATTAGAACATGAGGGCACTCACATCTAACATAGATATGCATCCAAAACCTCCACCTATGTCCAAAAATCATAGCTAATATATTAAAACTTAAAAAAGAGACCTGGCATTTTAAACATTTTTAGTGCAATAATTAGCCTTGCTGATTTGTTACTCCTAATATATAGTGCATGGACTCCATGAGATTTTTTTTGGCTAGCCAATCATTTCCATTTCAGAATCACTTTGTAAGAATCCTAACATAAAGGTTACCATAAAACTACTGTTATTGCAATAACAAGATCCTATCTACAGCTTAACTGACAAAAATTATAGGTCTTTCATTTGTCTAAATAAGTCTAACAGAAAAAAGAAAATACCATAATATTCAGAACTGTGTTTGAAATAAATTAAGCTGGCATGTCATGCTATATTTGCTAATTAGAACTTTCATGCCACAGTTAAGCCACAAGAAAAAATTTGGTGGCTCTAAATGTCCAATTAACATTACAATCATTAACTAAGTTTTTAAAATGTATCAATTGCTAGTTCTCCATATCCAAATGAAGCCATTTTTAAGCCAATCTGCTAGGATTGGCTTTAGCTTTCCCTAAATAATATTGGAGGGGCACACATATTATGGTGTACATATGTAATAAAAGAGCTAATCCATGATTTGTAATATACAGCTACAGTGCAACTATCTTACACAGACACATATAATGCAACTTTAATGCAAGTGTTGTCGAGACGGTAACTTGAAGCAGATATACTATAATATCACGCACAACTATTCATGTAATGAGCTAATTCCAAGGTTCATGATGAAAAGCCAATAGGTTAATGTGGCATCCCAGTAACTAATCACTTTTGCAAGCTAGTCAAAGACTATTTCTTAATAAATTACTCATCAAAGCCATGACATCTACACTGCCTGCACCAGCCTACCAGTAGATGTCTGGCATTGACATGAATATAGAGTATCAAAATAAAATAAGAACAAAAGTAGAGGCTTAATTGCTATTTTGTTTTGGATCAATAGGTTGACACAAGTAAAGATTTCCAGTTAGTATGATCTATGTCTTAATAAACAGTAAAACAAATTAAAGCCAAGGGGCTACACATTGTGTATGAAAATCACAACAATGATCCAGTATCATTACCGTTGGCATAAATTTATATAAAAATCACCAATCACATGTAGCCCAACAAATCCACAGTATTAGCAAAAAACTAGGTGAAATATGACCTGTGGATGTGGAATCCCATCTGCATCTCTTTTAAAGCTTGCCTCTGAAAATGAATTTGCCTTTTGATGCTTTACGTCACCTAAACCATCCCTTGAAGGCTGAATAGGTGGACTAAAGGCAATATCCTTCTGAAAATTTGGTGATTCTGCACCAGATCTGACTGGATCTCCACCACTAGACACAGAATAGTCTGAAACCCGAGAAACAGAACCCTCATTTGCAAACCTGTCTTCAAACATCCTTTCATTTAAGCGGGTAGGACTACAAATAAAACTAGCCATCTTTCCAACATTCAGACTTCGATCTGACCCAGGTTTGCGAGTAAGTGTGTTAGTTTGCTTTCCATAACGACGATCTTCATATTGAAAGTCATAAGGAGGACTTTGAGAATAAGAATGATAAGAGCATGCACGTCTTGTCTCATCTTCATGGCTTCTAATCCTCTGTCAACATCATTTATGAATCACACTTATTAGGCTCTTATTCAAGGCTGAAGAAAGAGAATTTGCAAAGAAATATAACAACACAACATAGACAGTCAGAGTTCATTCATTAAACTTTTTTAAATGAGTTACAACATCCCTATACATCCAACAAAAAAATATTTTTCATCTGCCCTTCCCAGAAGAGAAACAAAAAAAATCATTCTGATGTTCCAGGGAGATAGATAATTCTGAAAATCTCCATATTTTCTTTCCAAAAGAAAAATTAAAAAAATAGCCCGACACACCTTTTCATACTACATCTTGAAAACAGGAATTGATTTAACACAAAACCTTAAGTGTAAATTTCAGTAAAATGTTACCATATAGAGATATCAGTTGTTTACTGCGATGTTACCTGCAAATCTCTTGGAGGCTTATCAGAGGTATTTCCTCCAGCATATTTTTTATCCATATACACATCCTTTATAAATTCTCGCACTTTATCCACTTTACTGCAAGCAGAAAACACAATCAAATAACTTCCGTTTTTATCAACTACAAGCATAGCAGGACCACAGAAAAGATGTTGCACCTGTTATCAGGCAACCTCTGCCTTTGTTGGTTCCAATCCTTCAAATATATTTCCCTTGCACGCTGAAAAAATTTTAATGTCTGGTCAACATAACAATAAAAAAAAACCCAACAGTTCCCAAAGCCAACAAAAATTCACCACCACCTATACCTGATTGCCACCATTTTGAAGAGCTTCAACTTCTTGGGATGTGAACTTCGACATGGATACCGACTTCACACGATGAGTAAACTCTCGACTGTAAAACATGCACATATATATCAAAACAAGAAAATGAGGAGTACACAACCCATGCATAAATGTCGTTTTCAGTCGAAAATGAAAGGCAATTTCACACCGACTACAAGGCATTGCTTCAAATCCAAACAATCAGAGACTTTTCTCAATTTCTTTTTAAAAAAACAACCATAAAAATACTATAAAAAGCAGCAAGAAGACCAAAGAAAGCAGAAGAAAAAATACTCACTGAATCCCACTGCAAGTAGTACAAATGAAAGTCCAGAAATTAGTGCAAACATACTGTGGACCCTGCATTTTTCAAATATATATATAAAAAAACAAAAACAAATTCATCTAATTAAAAACTAAAAAAAAAAAACAAGAATTACCAAGCTATTGCAGTTGATACAGCGACGGTTGGGAGGAAGCTTCATGAGACCTCTAATTATCTTCTCGTTTCTCTCTTCTTCTTTTCTACTCCCCATTTCTCTACAGATTCCAAGCCAAACAAACCCTGATCAAAGAAAAATCGAAACGTCTCCTTGCTTTCGATGAATCCAAAGCCTCTATTTTTAGAGAGCCCAGCAAAAGCAATCAACCTGTGAAGAAAAAACCGATAGAGGGAATCTAGGGTTTGTTTAGTTAGAAAAAGGATGAAGAGGAGGAGGAACTCGATTAGCCCTTTTCCTCCTTCGCGAAATAATAAGAGATCAAATCAGCTCAGCTCCACAGCATTTTATAATACAATATTGGTTTTTATTTGTCATAAATTAAATTAAATAGAAGACAAGGTGACTTGATATATTCCCCTACGGATAAATGAATTAATCCATCCATGAATTTTATTTCATTTATTGAGAAATATGTGGGATTTTTATTATTAACAACGCAACAGTAGCCTATCTTCGTATGGTTGTAAATTAAAATTTCATATCAAAGTTATTGTAATACAGTGCCTTCAATACATGCGATGATTTGGCATGGACTGAACGTTAATTATTGGGTTTTGAAAAGTAAAAGTAATAGTCGGAGTCGCATAATTATGGTAACGTCTTTTTCGATAAGAGATGCTGCATGCTGGCTGCCCACCTGGCTTAAGTCCTTTTTTGTGATTTTTTTTTGTCAGAATTAGTATAGGAACTAAAAATTTTTAGCAGCCTAATAACATTTGAAATTTTTTTGGTAAATCAATATATTTTTATTTTATAGTGCTTTAAAAACATGATAGATGATAGATATCATTATTTTTAAAAATAATAAGATAATTATTATGTTTTAAAAATATAATAATTTAAAAAGTTATAATTTAAAAACATGTAATATTGTAAAACTTAAATTACTCTTTAAATTTAAGAACACAAATAGATGTAATATCTCTCTATAAAAAAACCTGTATCCACACTTTTTTTTATCTTAAAAAAAATATATCAATCACTTGTTGTTTTTTTTTAAAGCATAAAAAAAAAATCAAACATTCTATGATGTTTTTCTCTTGAAAATCCGTTGTCGTCATCGTTGTTGTCCCAATTCTTTTTTTAATCTTACGAGCAATGTAAATATATTACATCTTTATGAATTCATGTTTGGTTTAGTTGAAATGAAATCATTGTATAATGTTTATGTTGGATTTAGGGTTTGTTGAATTAATGATAAATTAGTTATGAATAGTATCAATTAGGATTAATTTAATATAGTTGAACATGAAAATATATTAAATTAATTATGAATTGATTATTTCAATAAATCATGTGTTGTATTGAATTCTGGATAAGTTATCAAATTAGAGATTTTGTGTGAATTGGTTGTAATCAACTACAAATGTTATCAACTACACTTAATGATTTCATGTAATAGAGCATGAATTTAGTAGAATTATGATGAATTACATGTTGCATTGAATTATGAATTTGGGTTTGATTTCATGCAATTCAGCATAAAAATATCAACAAGATTTGATATTATGAATGATGTTTAATTCTAGTCAAGAACGCACTGCATTAAATTTTGAGAATTTGTTTGAATTTGATATGAATTTTGACAATTAAGGGTGGGGTAATGCAATTTAGATAAAATTACATCCAATTGATCAGAATTCAATTTGTTTTTTTATAGAATATCTTATAACATATTTATGTTATATCATTATAATGACGTTATTGTTCCTAATATGAACAATAATATCACATACAATGACATGAGCAATTTGTTGTTAAATTATAATTTAGGTATATCATATATGGAAATGAAATAAACTATTTGTCATGGACTTAAGTGAAATTATAATAGTATTGAAATAACTTAGAGGTTTCAAATTGGTGAACATCGGTATTATCTTGTACCAATTATATATGATGGAAGTTTTAAAACAATAATTGATTCTTTCATCCCGAATGGATTGAACATAATGGTATTGTTATATGTCTTAACTTCTGGTCGAATATGTATAAGTCCACACAATTTGTCAATTCCTAGCTTCCAGTCGCATATGTATAAGTCCACACAATTTGTCAATTCTTCAAAGTCAATTAGTAAAAGGAAAAACAATTTATTATTAAATAGTTTGCTATAAAAGATTGATGATACTATATTTAACAATCCTTTCACTGATCAACACAAATTTGACTATTTTAAGGCTAGTGACAATGAAAATGATGAGATGTTAAACTCTAATATGATAGTAAATATTGACAATGATGTTGATAATGATATTGATATTGATGATAATGTTGGTGATGAAATAATACCTTATGCTCCTAAATTTGGTGAGGCTTCTGGGTCTACATCTGTTATTTCTCATGATTAGACACTTAGTCATAAACATTTGCTACGAAGCTTTGATTTAGAGGCTGAACAAACATTCAACAGTAAAAATAAATTGATTATTACTGTTAAATGATGACATATTACACATTCGATTGAATACCGAGTCTAATGGTTGAACTCGACCTTTGCTCGATTATAATGTGTGCAAGCACCTGAATGTAAATAGTATTTACATGGGGGATATCATAAAAATATTAAATAAAATTTTAATTTCAAACTGGAAAATAACATACTTAAAATTAACTTAGAGATGATCATTATGATGCCCTATTAAAGGGCCACAACTTAATTTTCTTAAGCAAAATATAACAAATAAACTAAAAAAAAGGTGTTTAAATAGTGATATTCATTGAAGTTCTAGATTCATAAATTCAACAATGAAGTTATGATTTTACCCTTTCAATCAAAAAAATTTGGCTTGGTGATGGGGTAATAAGGTCTTTTTATTTTGTTATGAATAGTAAAAAGACTGAAATTCATAAAGAGAAAAACAAATCCCTAGCATGTAAGAGCAATTTTGGATTTTACTTTTCAATTAACTGTTAAATTACTTAAATGCCTTTAAAGTAAAAAAAAACCTTGCCTTTGGTCCAGGTTCATTTGTCTTTTCAATTTATATTTTTTTTGTAATTTCCTAGTTTATCAAGGGTAATCTAATATTTTAATCAATATTAATTAATATTGAAATAGAAAAGATTGTTCGGGCTTGTGGTCCATATATCAGCTGGTGGGAGGCATTCATACACTTCAATCGACACGTGTGGCGCTATTCGGTGGCCAAAATTGCTTTTCATCCATGTTTAAAAAATGATTGTGTTCTCTTCCTTTTAGTGTGTTGTGTGTTGGTAGCGGTGAAGTGGTCTATACCTGGTGAACCTTTTTTCTTTCTTGCCTCCCTAAAAATTATAGGTCGGTCCTATTTGTTTTTAGTATTTTAATTTTAGTTCTATTTTTTTTAATTTTTATTTCTGGCTCTTTTGTGAAACTTTTATTTGTTTTCAATTTAGCCTTTCCATTTCAATTTAGTCTTCATTCTTTTGATTTTTTTATTAAAGTTATTTTTCTTTTCAATTTAACCCTCTAATTAAAAAAATTTAGTTGGCCTCTAATTTATTTTTTTATTTTGATTTTCACCCTCATTCTTTTAGTTATCATTTTTTATTTTAGATTCTTTTATGTAATTGATTTTTCCCTCAATTTTATCCTTCAACGTTTGATTTGTTGGGGATCGAGCTTCTCCGTTTTTCTATGTATGGTGCTTCTAGTATAATGATCTAGGTCACAAGTTTGAGAAGTTAATGTAGGTTAATATTTTTTTTTAGTTTATTTTTGTTTTTGATTTCATCTTTTGATGTTATTTTAAAAAAAAAATAGCTTTGTGGTTTTTTTTAATTCCTTTTCAATCAAGTTTTCTTGATCTAATGACCTTGATTATGAATTTTACGAGTTATCAGAGATTACATGTCTATCGCAATACTTCAAGTCTACTTAGGTTAGGTTTTTTTGTTTAGTTATTATCTGATTCACGTTTTCAAAAATGTTTCTAAAATTATGGTGATTTTTTATATATATAAATATTTTATTCATTTATTATTTTTGTTTTTTTAATAACTAATCAAAATTAAATTAAATTAAATTAAATTATTGAATCCAATTATGACCATAACCTAAATTATTAGTTCTTTTTTTTTTTTGTTTTTAAAACACGCTTGTTATGTGTGTTATGTGTAGTCACCGTTTCATACAAACAAACAAAAAATACAGACCGATAGCGTAGTGTGAGTGTAGACACACTTTCAAGTGGAATGTTTTTTTAAGTAGTTGTTCTAATATAAACAATAAAAATAAAAAATATATTTTTTTTATTTTTTTTTTGTAAATAGCCACAACACACTTAATTTTTAGGCCCTGGGCATGATGCATGCATTTGTGTCGTAGCCTCCTTACATGACTAAAATTAAAGTAGCTCAAAAAAGTCAAGAAGCAAACATCCTTGACAGATTGCATTGTACGACGACTCAATCCATAACTGACAGAAGACCGATGACTCAATAAGCGTACATATGGCTGAGCTTGAGAGAAAATGTTTTAAGATAGCGCTCTCTCTCTCTCTCTCTCTCTCTCTCACATTCTTCTATTTTTCTAGTAAAGCTTCTCCCTGTTAAGTCCTCTCCCTTTCATCTCTCTGGACTGAAGGATTTGTATTTTCTTCACAGAAATCTCACCCATTACCTCAACGCTCCTTTTCCAAACGGGTTCGTATCATCAGAGCAGACCCTAGTTGAGAATAATTTGCGAGGTTGGAACTTGGAACACCACGCTCCTCTTCCTCTATATCACAAAGACATGGCTAGTGAGAGACATGAAACTATGGAAGCATTATTTTCTTCTTTTCTATTTCTTTTTTCGCAGCTGGATATATATATATATATATAAACACCACGGACTCATAATCACCACCGCATCTGCCAAGCAGAACCCAAAAGCAATAAAGTCAGCATAACTATATGGATGGAAAACTTGTCTCCCAATATAGTACATTAAAAAGATTGTAAGCCCAAAAACTACAGCTAATCGTTTACAGTCCAGCTTCAACATACAGCTTGGTAGCCTCTAGTACCCTAAGCTCTAATTTCTGGCAGATGCATCAGCGTGGCAGGGGGCAATACAATAGAATGCTTCAACAGTTAGACATGATGCACCTTCTGCGCAATCAATTTTATCTCTTTGACCCTTTCATCTACCAATTGCTGGAGTTGCTCCTCTTGATTTGTCTGGTTTTCATCCATCCAAACACGAGCAGCTTCACTGTCCCGTGACCTGAACATTACAAATGACATCTCCGGATTATAATCACTTGGAACCTCAACCACTTGTTTCCCACTGCTCCCAGAATCTTTCCCT
>NW_011500012.1:375195-414804 GCF_000495115.2 Populus euphratica | reverse complement strand
CTTTCCCTAAGACATCAGCCTTCACACGACTTGAGATGATCGCCACAAAATCCTCCATGTACTTGTCAACAGGATCAAGACCTAGATAAATTAGAACTTCCCAACACTGAAGAAACTGTTTCCTATTGATTTTCAAGGTTTTCCTAACATCTTCAACTGCACTTGCAGGTGGGTTAAAACAAGGCACATGGGTTTTCTTTGACAGTTTTCCTTGTTTTAGATACAAAACAGTTGAATTAACTGCATCTTGGATTGGGGCAAAGAGAAGGAGACGTTTTATGTCAACAGAGGTGCGCACGTGTTGAAAGTAATCTAATGGTTCTTCAACTGTCAAGTCATAAACATCTTCCAGTATGGCAACATTGCTGAGTACTTCAACAAGGTGACCACCATAACCCTTGTGTTGGTACGGAGGCAACACCAATATCTGCCATCAATAGAATATCTCATCAATTTACTATAGAAAGTCCATGAAGTGTATTTACCAGCTCCCCCACTGAAGAATTAAAATAAAAGAAAATGAACCTGACTGAGCCTCAAACGTGTGCTGTCAGGGTAATGATAAAAACGATACACTGCAGTAAAACCCAACAGTTTATGTTGAGTATCCCCATGTTCATCACTTTTCTTCTGAATTAGAACATACAATTCCCATCCTGGATCATCAACATCAATGGGATTGCTACCTGAGTCGGAAAATACAACTTTTCAGAATCAAACACCTGGACAGCAAGGAAGGAAACAATAAAAATAGCATATTCCTTGACAGACCAATCCCAGTAAAGAATTACCATCGATAAGAAGAAGAACAAGAGGAACCAGGCGACTGTATAGGTGTCCAGCAGCTGTATTTCCTATAACCATGCGAACAACCTGACAGAGTAGGAAAGAACAGTAACCAGGGCCATCTCTTTCAAGCAAACCTCTACAAAATACACTAGGAAAAAAGATGATAACAGAAGAACCAGAAACTGTTTATTCCAGTGTCAGCATCCAGCCCCATAACACCCTCTTTCCCCGCCAAATAAATAGAACAGAGACAAAGGTAGTGAAAACAAAGGACCTTTTCTTTTTGGACTGATAATAAATCTTTTATATATCTCTTGTCTGCTTGTCATAAAAGCACTGTGCTTTTAATATAGATTTCAAAGACATGAAAAATCTGGGAACTACAACAATTTCAGGACTTATGATTGTATACCAGAACTCTGCCTTGAGAGTGCCAACCCGTACTGCATTTAGAGCACATGGTAGCAGGGATGGATTAATGAGACATAATGCCTAAGGTTCTCTCCTTTGTTTAATCTCCCCTGATCTACATCCTTCCCATTCTTTCTGAATTGTGCACACAATCTACCTCAAATCAGATCTAAAACCAAACAAGCATCATAATGTTCCAGCCACTTTTCATTTCATAATTCTCTAAAATCAAATTGCAATTATTCACAGATATTATCCAAATCAAACTCTATTAAATACCTAGTTCCCCAATACATTACCCAAGACTGAAGTTTAGGGTTTTGCTGCATTCCCCCACTCAACATAAGAGATTCCAGACAAGCCACTCAAACCATAAACAAAACTTTAATAGCTGAATATGAAATCAAGTACCTCAACATCTGAAGCAGCTGTCCCTAAATGACTATTAGAATCAACATGTCCATTGGAGTTTTTGTGTTGCAGTATCTCTCCATCTGAGATAATGGATCTGCAAACATTTAAAATATAGAAATCATAAATCTAACAGCAGTGCATGGACTAAATAAAAGCTTGAGTTAGATGTGCACAACATAACCATAACAAAGCACCTAACAAAATGGCTCTCTGTTGAAAATGTCTGAAGGAAGTCATCTTTGTTGTCAACAAGAGTATCGGCGAAAATTCTCTGTGGGTAACAACAAACCAATCAGCAGGCCCCAATGACATAAGAAATGAAGAAAAGCAGTAGCATTGCAGTCATCATATACCTGAAGAGATGATTTGAGATCCGTGATACCTTTCCCCCCCTAACAACATACAATCACAGCACTCAGTAAAATTCCATTTAAGAAGATAAAGCTAGAACAACCCTCAAAAACTAAACTGATTGATAACACAAGTTACTCGATATATTGAATAACAGGAATGTCATTACTCACATCAGATGTGCTCTGAAACTTAATATCAGCAAATGCATGGAATGATACGCTGCTAACCCAGATGGTTATCTGTATACAAAGATATTGAACAAAATTGGAGAACAAAACATGGTAGCATAGAGAAATAATCTTGTATTGAAACTTGAGTGTGTGCAGATGGTAAATAGTTAACACAAATAACCTCAACATGCAAAATCCTGGTAAGCAGCAATCTAGTGAAAATGTGCATTACCTTCAACCCATTGTAACCGTAGATTTTCCCATCCTCATCAAAAAAGCTATTCAAGTCAACTGGACTAATACGAAAACTGTGTGAAGCACCCACTTCTTCCTTGCTAGAAACTAAGATACCAATCATCAAGTACACATGAAAATCAAAACAAGAATAAAAAATAATAAATAATTAAATCCGAAATTTCAGAGGGTGCCATAAGTGCAACTACACAGAAAACCAATCATCACGAGAATAACTCTTCAAGCATGCAGCCATCTCAAAGTCATGAATCTTATATTTATCAAACAAGCAAAAGCCTGTCCAATTCTCTGCTTGATACTATTTCTAATAATGACTTGATAATGCTCGAGCAAGAACAAGGCTTATTTCCGAAGTTTCCATAGAGAGAAAGGACAAAGGAACGAAAAAACTCTTAATAGTTGTATTCTTTTCCTAAAATTAATATAACAAAAAGAAAATTGAATCTCTGCTCGTACATTTTCCCAGTAAACAAAAACGAGTCAGTGACACCAGCCAAACAGGTTATAAGTAGAATAAAATTCCCAAAAAAAACCTTAAAAGTTGATTATAACGTACCCAGGTAAATCAGGATGCACTGATTGGCCTCGATTCCAACATCTGCATCAAAGATCAACACAAATATCACTAAATTAAGCAAAAATCACTGGAAAGAGTTGGTAAACAGTGAGCAAAGTTAATGGGAAATTGACTAACCGATATTGGAGAAGCCAACACGACGGCGTTTCTTAGGCTCGGAGATTGGATCGGAGGTGGGTTGTTGTTTCTGCCCCATTTCTTCTGATAGCGGGTGGGTTAGGGTTTTGAGAGCGGGAAATGGGAGAGACTAGGCGGGAAATTATATCGTACAAATGACACAGTCTGGATTAGGGCTTTATTTATCCCCTGTAGCTAGCGAATTTGTGAGCGTGTGAGTGTCACGCGAGCTGACAAGACAGGGATTCTCTGTTTTTGGAATGCTACGATTGGATTTTGTTATTATTAATTAAGAAAAAATCTAAATACATAAAAAAAATAATCAATTTATCAATTCAAAACCAGCCCGAAAACACACAATCAAACTAGTAAACAATTCTCTCTTGACCTTAAAATTTTTTTTTCAATTAAGATGAATGTTAAAAAATTATTTGTATATATCCTTTATAGTTAATTGATTGGATGTATATAGTACCAACTTTATTTACATAAATATATTTTATTTATTTATTTATTTTTAATATTAATCAAATATTTTATTAATAAATCTAAAATAAAAATAAAATCATAAAACAAGAGTAATTTGCAAAAAAAATTTATAAAATTATTATAATTATGAGATTTTTATTGTATTAAAATCTTGTTTTTAAAATATTCATAATAAATATTTTATTAAGACTGAACATTAATTAGTGTTATTCAAACTACTTTATATTATTTTTTTATTTTATAAAATAAAGTAATTGTTCTTATAAGCTAAGATATGCGGGATGTCTATAATTAATATATAGGTGTTTGTTAGATGATATGTACACTGAAATAACTTGTATGGGAATTTCATGTAGAGAAATCACATGTATTTATAAAAAAAAAGTTCCAGTAATAATTGTGTGACCTTTATATTTGATATTATTATGTTATCTTATATAATAAATGTTATGTTTTGACCCTTTTACATATTGTTCTAATAAAGGGTAATAAATAGATAATTATCATATATAACATGAAGAATATAAAGGTATTTAAGTAATCCGAAGATGATTTATCTTCCTAGGTGAATTAGAGAAAATATTTTATTTATTCTCAAAAGGTATTAATTATAAATTATTTTGCAAAATAAGATGAGATTTGAAAAAAATTTCAGATTTTATTCAAATAATCAATGATTATAATATTGAGAACAAACATGATTTAATAAAGTAAACACACTCTATGTTATGATATATAAATAAAAAATTATTAATGAATAAATAATAATTACATTAAGTAATAGGTCATTGAGAGGTCAGGTCAAATCTCTTATGATTTTTTTAATATTTAAAGGATCATGACAGATTGTTAAATATTATATTTAATCTTCAAATATAAATCAACTAATTATTAAACTAATAATAAATTAATTTATTTAAAAAATTATAAGAACTGAAAATAAAAAAAAAATGAACTTAAAAGTACTTTTCGCAAAAAATTGAGATTCACTGTAATTTCTACTCGTTGTAATTTCTTTCCTTGATCATTTTTTAGAAATTGGTCAGTAACAATGTGATTGAAAATAATTATTACAGTGAGATCCTAATTCTTTTAATATATTTTATAACTTAAGAAGTTAATAGATAGTAGAGAGAGAGAAATCTCGGTCTAACCATTAAAATTAGTTGCAATCTAATAAAAAAGATTAGCTCTAAATAATTTTTCATTAAAAAATATTTCTATTAAAAATCTTATTCCTTATTATATTTAAAAATTGAATTAGAAAAGAATTTTTTTTTCAATTTTTTTATAAGTTTATTAAAAATTATGCTTAGTCTTCAAGTAAATTTCTTATTATATTTTAAAAATAAATTATTTACTTTTTTGTCTACTTATTTACCCGAAAAATACATGGAATGAGAAACCCTTTCTGAAATGAAAAAACAAATAACATGTAGCGTAATTGATATAAAAAATATGTAATTAATCAAAAATATATATGCACGTAATTGCACAAGAAAGTTTCCTTTTTTTTTATAACAAATTTGTATTTAATAAAAAAAATTAAGAATTTTTATCTCTTAAAATTAGAGGTAAATAACTGTTGGGTTTGTGAGAAAGTGAAAGAAATAGCTATTCTGCTTCTTCTTCTTTTTTGAAAAAGTCACATTTTATTATTATTTTTTTAATTTGAAAAAAAAAATTATTACAATTTAGTTGTTCTAATTCTTAATTTCATTTGACTTGGTCAAATATATTCTTATAAATTAGAAAGAAAAATTTACTTGTGAGAATTTGTTTTTTATCTCTTAATTTGTTATTTCATTGTCATTTCAAATATTAAAATCAAAGTAATATTTTACAATAAATGTCTTTATAAAATTTATTAAATTAATATAAAAAATAAAGATAAGAGAAGAAAAAAAAAATCATAATCTTTCAATACTAAAAACTAATTATTTTATATGGGTTATGTTTTAGAAAAGACAATAACCTTTTTTAATAATTTTTTTAATAACTTCAACCAGATTTATTTATCATATAGGCAAATCAGACCTACTCTAGTAACTAACAATATCCATAGGAAAATGAAATTTAGAGACACCAATTGAAAAGTTTTTGAAAGCATATAAGCTCAAGCATGGGGAAAAAAGGAGAGGCACCTGATTAGAAACAAAATGTAATTTACTAGTATCCTGACGTGTTAATTTTACAACCATGACAAGATGCATTTGACAG
This sequence comes from Populus euphratica, assembly GCF_000495115.2. Taxonomy (NCBI): domain Eukaryota; kingdom Viridiplantae; phylum Streptophyta; class Magnoliopsida; order Malpighiales; family Salicaceae; genus Populus; species Populus euphratica. The sequence continues at coordinate 409,008 of NW_011500012.1, read as the reverse complement.
AATCTAACAAAAACATTGTAAGAAAAAATTGAAAGTTTGCACACTTACAAAGCAAAAATAAAATTTAGTAAATTTAAATAAAAAGAATTAAAAGGTTTGTACACCAAAAACATAATTAACTCAACAGGAAAACTAATTATTAGTGACAAGGGGTAAGCATTTTTGCCTATAAATAGACCAGACCTTCCAAAATTGACAAAAAAAAAAGAAGGAAAGAGAATGAAAAAAACAAAGAAGAGGAAAACATCCTTTCCAAAGCACTTTTAATTGCGTACAAAGAGAGAGTAAGTTTATCTTTTAAAATAAACTAGAAGAGGAGTAGAAGTAAGGATGGCAAATACAATGATTAAAGGAAAAAAAAAACATGCAAGGATTGACCACTTATACTCAAGGTATTCTACTATCTCCTCTCTTTTTTCCCTTCTTCTCATCTACTTGTTTATTTAATTCATTTTATTTTTTTTCATCTTGCATAATTTTCATTAGTTGTATTCATTTGCATGATATTGATTCTAGTTTTCCTTTATATGTTTAGGTAAGAGGAGGAGGAGTAAGGATGACAATACATATCTATAAACTATGTTTTGGTGAAAAAAAAACTGTAAAGACTGATAAAAGAACAAAAAAAGATGACAATCATTCCGAGGAAGGGAACAACACCAAATTTGATATATATATATATATATATATATATATAATATGATAGGATTGTAATTTTTATCAAATTTATGGACATAAATAAAATTTCAAAGCTCAGAACCCAAGCTGTACTTTCAAAGTTTTACCTAAAATTCTCATTTAAGTCAATTTGAATTAGTATTCATCGAGCTTGGGGTGGAATTAAAATCCCCAAATAGAGGTAAAAATAAAAAAAGAAACATTATAAATATTTTAGTTCTACCCATAATTATAAGACCCATCCTAGGATCGCCCCCACCCAAGGTGAGCTTTGTTTGTGCGGTAACCAACTGATTGTGTTTTGGGCCTTGATGACCTTCAAGTTCATTCCTTTGACAAAGATTTGCCCTTACAAAATAAATAAATCTAAAACTACCACTACTAAAAAAACCAAAAATGATAAATTGAATATAAATATCTAATTTTCATTCACTATGAATAATAATTAAAATAAAAATATAATAAAAACTGAACCTATAAGCACCATTGTCATTCCCATGTATAATTTCTTACACAAGGAAATAACTTCTGACATCTTAAGCTAACAGCAATTTCTTATCATGAACCCAACACAGTCGTTTTTTACTACTTACGAGTCCAGCAACCTTCATGAGTTATGTAACATTACTTAAAAATACCTTTCCACCGAATCTTTTACTCCAAAATGAGAGAAAAAAACATGAACGTTTTAAACTTTAATGTATTCTTGGTATCGTTGTGCATAATATTTTTTAAAACTATTTTTTAATTAAAAATAATGTTTTTCTTTAATTTTTTTCAAATCTAAAACATTAAAAAAATCAATTTAATGCTTTCATGGATGAAAAACAATTTAAAAACCCTTTGAAATACAAAAACTTTAAAACATCCCCTTATCTAAAAGCAATGTTTGGGATGAAAAAATATAAATATTTTCAAACAATCGTCTCAACTAAAAATTTAAATTCTTTAGTGAAGCTCCAAAAATAATTTTATATTACTTTCTAAAGCACCCCTCCCGTAAAACTCATATGAGCTTAAAACTTATATAAGTTCATCACTACCTTCAATCATCTCAACCTCCGATAATGATTTTATATCTCTCTTTAACAAATACCAGTCACATATATTGAGAAAAATCAGAACATGAAACGCAAAGACCTAGCTAAGTAAAGCATCAATTGATATTTCACATCAAAATCTGAGTTTTAATTGCCTAAATAATCAGAACCGATAGTTTCATTGCCTAAATAAGCAAAACCGATAGTTTCGTTGTCTTAAGAAAACGAACTATCTAAGAAAACAAAGCACTCTCGTTGTCTTAAGAAAACGAACTATCTAAGAAAACAAAGCACTCGCAGGTTTAGGCCAGTAATTTCTCTCCCGATTTTAGGCTCAGATTTTAGGCCAGTAATCACCATCTCAGGCAAGAGAAGGTTCAAGCCACTGCACCAGATCACCAGCTGACCTGCATGCTCAAGAGGAAAAATAACGGATCACTTACAAATAACAAAAACTAAGGGGGCCAGCGAGCTAATTGGTGTGCCTGCATTTGCAGATCCTGGTGGGCAAACGCTAAGCCCAGCTCATAGATGTCAGGCACCCACAAGTGTGGATAAGTGTAACATTGCTCAAAAGAATTTGAAGCTTTCAGGAAACGAATACTTGAAACAAGGACCGTTACTTACATTTGTTGTCACCGTAGACCTTACAAAAAATGCTCAATATCAATTTCCAAGAAGGAACATGGATCCGTAATGACAAAGTTGTTCAAGACCTGAGTAATTTATTGCTAATCAGAAAGATGTTTAAACCATACAAAAGGAGTCATAGAATAAGTAAACTAGCAGGAAATTGAATGTAACTTGCGAAAGGAACACTTTTCTATGACAAACTTATTCCGCATAGCCAATGGCCATCTGTTCTGTAAAATAAGTTGTGAAATTCATTTTTCATTTATTGTGCTGATGTCGACATAAAATAAAGCTTAAATTCCAAAATAGATTACGGTGCTAAAACAATACTTTTCACACCACCCAACCCTAATAAACAGCGGCTGCCAGCACCAAAAAGACTACCAATTTATATAAAATATTCTCTACAAATGTACGGACAACAAAAATTACAAGTCACTGTTTTCACTAAAAATCACTTCTGGAGCACTGTGCAACTGTATATGACAATTTGTTAAGAGTCAAACATGGCAATCAGTAAAAATTCAAGAATAGAATAATCAATTTCATGGATAAAGAAAGGTGCGGTCAATAAAGTTTACTAGAAATTCCAGATTTTAACACATTGACACCAACAAGAGACTATGTTTTGTTACTGACTATTGTTATGAAGTGTCATGGTGCTAATAAATAAAACTTCTAAGCAAGAGACCACTAGATACCTGGGGGTGCACAATACCAAAATCACCAATATGCTTCCCTTTGTAAATGATGCTAGCTTGTCTACCGGGAAGAAATTCTGGTGCCTTCAGTAAATACCAAATGAGGGTTATCATAACCAATAATGCTAGAATGACCTCAAAAACAATAGGCAGCACAGGAAATACTTACATCTGACCGCTGTATGTAGTACCCCATATTGTCACCGATTGGCACAAAAGGGGCTCCCAGCACTTCCATAATTCTGTCCAACAAGGAATGAATAAGCTGCAAACACGGTTTAAAATGTCATCCATTTAACTTATTAGACTTTATAAATTCTGTGCGTGGCTAACGAATTTTAGAGACAAAATTGCTGGATGCAGAAAAATAGAGGAAAAGTCCTCAGATGAATTTCATGGAGCGTGGTTGTAGGATTTTGGATTTATGAATTTAGACATTGACATCAGATTTGATGTAAAAATTGAATGATAAAGGGGAAAGGACTACTAACTGCTGGCTTGTGGTGTTATGAAAAAAATGCACTTATTAAAGCCACACGCTGTGCAAGAAATTAGAGAAATAGGATGCAACTTTATTCATTAAATTGTGCAGCTGAAATTGGAAAATTATAAGCATATTTATGGGCTTGAAATATTCCTGATGTCACCAATAGAGTTTGATTCCTGAATAAAAACACAGTTACCATCTTGAATAATAAAAAAATAAACAAGAAATTTAAAATTTGCTAAGCAGAAGATACTTTATGCTTCCTAATTCTAGCTAGAGAAACACTTGTCTCCCAGCAATTACTAGATTTTGGACCCTCTACTTATACACCGAAATCACACTAGCGTGTTTGAGAGTATAGTTGCAGTTATAGTTGCTTTTCACTCACAAATGTGAAAACGTAAAATTCATTTTTTACATCAGCGCATCAAAATGATCCAAAAACACCAAAAAAATATTAAATTAAAGCAAATAAAAAATAAAAATAAAATCAATTTTTTTCAAAAACACTTTTAAAACGCAAAAACAAACAGGGTAGGCTAGATAATTGCTGCACAAAAGCATACAAATTTGAATATTGTTTGGCAAGAGCCATGCCTTCAAATAAGAAAATCAACTTGAGAGATCTTTAATGGGTGACAAGATATCAAAAAAAAAAGAATACAAAGGAAATAAAATCAATGAATTGATGAAGTATTAGATAATAACCGTTCAAAAACTTGTAATGAAGCCATTCCATACAAGATTGGAAATGAAGCTCAACAACATACAAACCATACCTCAAATCCTGAGTTAGTGCCACAATACAGAGCTGCAAGATGGCGACGGTTAGTTGCACCAACATCTTTACTCTCGTCCAAAAATGCTACATCACCCACTTCAAAAATCTATTGGCCAATTTCAAACATGAGAAGTTATCCACACACACATATATAGACATATATCCTGCGAAAAGCAGGAACAAATTATGACACCTGAAAAAAGATTATTGATTCTCATTGATACAGCAGCTACCAACAACATAATGGGAGGATGTGCACATGTGTGCATAAAAATAGCAATATGAACTTCTATTTTGCAATGAACTGGACTCAATGCATTAACCAACCACCCTTGGACATGCATAAAAAAATTGCACACTGGATGGTTGTTTGGTTAGATAAAGGAACTTCCCCCTAACAATGAGGGTAAAAAGTATTGCCATGTAGTATCAAGAACACTATCATACTTAATGGATATTTGAGCATTCTCCAGAGATTAGTAGAATTATCTATGCATTCAAGTCGTCAAAATAGTGTAAGAAATAAACAATCCTCTAATAACAAGGACTATCAAGAACCAGAAACAAGTACCTTGATTGGCTTAGGATGGTCTTTGTTATGTCCAATAATTTTCAAAGCACCAGGCATGAGGCTTGTTCGGACAGCCTACAGAAATGTACAGGAAATTAAAATTTGAAAAAGAGGTGAAGATATTATATATAGATATGCCAAAATAGGTAGCATACAAAAGCTGCAAAGATTATTTAGACCACAAACATAGGAACCAAAATAGCAATTCAGACAATTACTTTCTGCCCATTTAGGCATGCTTGTTTGGAAACCTCTCAACCCCAATCCCAGAACCCTTTCTGATTCATAATGCATTATCACCTAACCATAAATACTACAAAAGCAGCCAGTTTCTGATTCACAATGGATGACTGATCATGTGAAGTTCCAGCAATGTCTAACATCTTCATAAGAATATATATCCTTAAAATATATCCAAGTCTTACAATATTTGAAACAAACAAGCAAGTACATTTTAGACTTATAAATTATGCCAATTGAAGGATGATATTTCCAGAGGATATCAACCGCACTCCACAATCATATGAGAATACATACATACAAAGGTTTTACTATGCAGACGCTAGTCCAAACTCCAATACACAAATTATCTTCATAATAATTTGGTTGTTGGTTAAAAAATCTTAGCAATAAAACAAGGAAAAGCAGAGGTTCATATCAGGTAAAAAAGTTATACAAAGGTGAAGGAAAGCCAGTTCAAAGAGAGTGAAACGACCAAAATCAAAATAGAACATGAAGATAAAGTAGGCTTGGAGCACCACCAAAGACAATTTAACACAAACCTCAAAATCTGAGGAACGGGGATTTCCAATAATCACTGCACTTGATCGATCATCTTCTCGATTTAACAAGGAAAAATTCTCTCGATTAGAGCATAAAATCCATGTTAAGACCTCTGTAAACCCATTCATTGCAACCTAGAAATTACAGGGAAAAAAAAAAATAGCCCATAGAAATCAAAGTACAATAATAAAAACCACAATAGGAAAATGCTAGCAAAGCAAGAACATGGAGAGAGAGAGAGAGAGAGAGAGAGAGAGATCTCCTTTTAGTACCTCTGCTCTGATAAGATCCTCAAGCTGATTCAAGGGAAGTGGCTTCATTGATGGGAGCCTTCTCTTTGGAATGTCATTGTACCCATAAGCAATTGCAACGTCCTTGAAAAGACAGTGGATGCCTTGTCATTCGCAAAAAGAAAAGTATGCAAATTGGCTATGTTATAAACACAGTAAATAATAGTAACCATTGTTGCATACCTCCATAACATCACAAGGGTGAAGAATGTCACTTCTTGTTGGAGGTACCGATACATGGATATTGCATTTGTTGTCATCAAGTACAGAATGCTCAGCACGCAATTGCATCCTATTTAATAAACTAGTAACCTGAATGATAAAGAAAAAAAATAAAAAAGTGCTATTGCTATCTCAGACTTTCTTGCATGGACAGATACAAGGGAATAGTGTCAGCAATGCCATAATTGATAAACAGATAGCTGACAGAAAATCCTAGAAGAAAGCATGCCAGAGGGCTAATATACCCATCAGGTGAAGAACTTCCAATGACAGAAAGCATGTACTGCACAACATCCCCTGATAAGAGATGGTTTCTTCAAGACAGAAGCAATTTTGATATGATAATCCGGGAAAAACAAATTGTTCCTTAATATTCTAACCAAAATTACCAGGTAGATGACAACAGTGGATGGTTAATGAATACAAGAATCAATCAACATCAAAATCTATGCCTGTGATTGAACACAGCTTAACAATTCTTAAATTTCAACTGCTTTCAGATAACTTACATAAATATTTAAAACTAATCAGAAATTCAATTATTTTCACCACCTCAACATCTGTTTTCCTTTTCCATGATGCTGATAACACATAAAATTACACCTTAAACAACAGCATTTGTTGAACTCTGTTTTAAATGGCTAAAACAACTTTAGATGACTATCCTAGAAGTCCACTGACTCTCAAACAAACTAGATGTAATCCACGACTTATTGCTGCCCCAACAATATTCTCCTCCTAATATAACTTGTAAACAAAGTTATGGAGAATCAACTGAATGGCAAATTAACACAATCCAAGAAAACTAATTCTCTGAGCACTCAATTTCTTTGATCAATCGATCTTTGTCCCTCCATCTTGAATGTCTAACCAGGGCGCTATTTATTAGCATCAAAGCAACTAGAAAATAGGAAAACCAAACCCAATCCAAAAAACAAAAACCGACTAGGAATAGGACTAACTATAGACTAAAAAAACAAAAATAAAAAATCCTAAACTTCTTCCTAAAATAAGTAGTCTAGAATTCAGTGGCAGGTGGTTCTGCATCATAAAGTATCACCTAAAGTTAAACAGGCTATCATCATTTATCAACTTACATGCAAGGAACCAACTTGCATTTCCTTGAACTATCCAAAGTTAAACTATAGTCTTGCTCATTGAAATCAAACACTGTAAGTACAATAAATCATGATCATATCAGTAATTCTTTTTCTCTGGTAAAGCCAGATGCAAGTATACTTCCAGGTATCATTGAGCAAAATTACAAATTGAAGGAAAATCAAAGTCGTGATCTTTCTTAATGTGCTGTCCATTTCAAAGCTTTGTGCATTTGAACAATCCACACAAGTCCTTTGATTCAGGAAATTGAGTAAACTCGACACCATCAATTATCTTTTCAAATTAAAGCCTAATATGATTGAAAGCAGAATTGGTATACTTATGATACATCACTTAATCAATGAAAATGATGACATCAAATGGAGCAGCACTTCATTTAAATTTAAATGAAAGCACATATGTGCACAAAATTAGTAACAAGTGTAGGAACAACAGGAATTACAATACCTTTTCTGCCCCCAAAGAGACTCCAATTGAGCCGGTAATATATGAAAGAGGAACTTCCATGTTATAGACAGATAAATCAGGGTAAATGAATGACCTCCCATCAGAATATAACACTTCAACTGGCTCCACCTCAAATTTTCTTTGACAATATGCTGAAAAGATTGTTACCTAAGAAAACAAGGAAAATGTGTACATAAATCTAAAAATTACCATGAAAAAGAAACCTGACCTTCAGTCTCTTACCATTGTGTTCAAAACAATATTTGCCTTTGTCAGGTCAGTGGCTGTGCATTCAATGAAAACATTCTTAGTCTTTAGAGTGATAGCCGAATGTGCACCATTAATAATTGGCGGTAGAGATAAAACAGTTCTGCAGAAAGAAACATGAGATGCATATATATACAGGCAGTAACTTGAAATTCTTAAAGCACAAAAGAGAGATGCCGTAGGCTATAAAAGAGCATGGCATTCATACTGAATGACCATATGAAATGTGTCAATAACCTAAAATATCCCATAGAAACAACCACATGAAAAAAAGAGGACTATTGTCACTGTAATTGCTGATATCTGCCTCGCCCTGCCCCCCTAAGAAAATTGGACCAGGCTGGGTTGCTCATTTTTCAAAAAATCAATTCCATTGAACTCCTCATATATACAAATAAAACATAAGGTTTCTGCCCCATCTGTATCTGACTCAAATTTGTGCCCTCTCTTGACAAGATATCATTAAATAAAATGGGACACAAACTAAAATAGAGATGCAAATAATGCACGAGGATGAAGCCAAAGCAAGTAATTGGAAAAGGAAAACTACGGATGCACCCTAATTCCAGAATTAGGTGATGCGCAGGGGAAATCTAAAGAATTGAGTGATGCGCAGGGGGAATCTAACTCTTGTGCATTCACATCCTCCATAGGGTGATGGAATCTCTCTTAACAGGGGTATATGAAGCAACTGAACACTAAATCAAATTATAGAAAAGATGTCATTCAATGAAAGGAACTAAAACTAAATAACAAATCAATAGATTGACAGGCAAGAGACTACAAAATCATAACGATTTGATTTTATCGAGAAACCTACTCATACCTTTTAGAATCATATATGACAGGAAACACTGGAGAATTCTCAATTATATGTAAGAACTTCTTCAGCTTCATATCAGACTGCCAAGTAAATATTGTTAGAACCCATAGCAAGACAAAAGGCATAATTGCAGTTTTTGTACCTAGCATACAATTTAATTCGCAAACTCCTCCGTATTACAAGCAAATCATTCACAAAGGATAGGCTTAGAACCATCAACACCACAGTTGTTCAAGGATTAGAAAAACAAACAATATAAAGGCCATATCAAAACTTGAAAAAATCACTAATGGGCAACAAAATGAAGACGCCATAATTTCCAAATCACCTTGTAAAACTCCATCAGTTCATCAGCTCTGAAGCTTTTCTCCTAAATTACGAGAATCAAAGACAAAGAAATCACCATTAGTCAGTCATAAATGTTTATGGCATTGAGAGTGTAAAGCACAAAGCAGATGATAATAAGACAGCAATAAAATTAGCCACCAAAAGAAACACAAGGAAACTCCTATGAAATGTGAAATAAGGTTCAGAAAGACTGTCTGGATAGATTTCTAACTCCAAAAGCATGCACATTCTATCCAGGTATTCGTTGTGTGTGAAATAGTGATGCCAGCAGGTGCTCGCCTAGGTGCTCTAGGTGAGGCAAAGCCCCAACACCTTTATTAGCCTCAGGCGTTGGATTTCAATGAGTCGTCACCTTGGCGAGTGCCTTGTGAGTGGTTGCAAGGCACTAAGGCTAGTGCCTGCTTGAAATTATTCCTCTTCTATTGGATTTTTTTTAATGATTTATGTTTTGACCTATTTGTCTATTTTTTAAATTTACCACAAGAAACAACTTAGGGTTGTTTCTGTAAAAAACAAAGATTAGGGTACAAAAAAATTAAAGAAATCATTAAAGTGGGAAACAAACAGACAATGAAGTACACTTAGAAGAGAAACACCAACCTTTCTTTTTTTAACGGTGGGAGTCGAAGAACAACACATTTGTACAGCTAATACTTTATTTTTTTCTAAACATTTGCAAAATAGTTTTGAGAGATAAGGATTTTGATTATAATCATGAAATGGAGGATATGGAGGATTCAAGTGAAGGAGAGGAAAGCATGGATAGAGATGTTTTTGAAGATTAATGAATAATGATGATGATATTTAATTTTGTTTTTAAATCTATTTGGCTACTTACTATTTTAAATTATTTTATTTTGTTACAAGGGTGAAAAATATAACTTTATATGACTATGTTATGGTATTTTATATTTTCTTTTGATTTTCTAATGATCTAATCTTAATTGGGAAGATATATATTCTAGATTTATAATATAATATGATAATTTTTTTAAAAAAAAATTATAACATTTCGCCTTGGTTCATTCGGATGCATGCCTAGCACCTTGGGCATTTTATAGGCTTGGCACCTTTTAGTGCTTTTCACCTTTGACAATACTGGTGTGAAAGCACACTAAGATGTTTAACAAGAGTATACAAGAAACAAGACATAACTAACACAATCCTACTAAATGGTGCCAAGTACATTCAGAAAAAGACCTGTAAAACTAAGCAAAGGGGCAGAAAAGGACAGGCTTATAGTTCATGTCCCCCTAGTATAAACTGATTTTCTTGTGACATGGCCAAAACTCACCATTGCAGTACAGATGGGAATATATTCAAACATACAAATCACAAAATAAATATTATAGCACAAGTTACCTGTTTCAGTGGCACAAAATTAATGCTTTTGGGATGCAAAGCCTGAAAAATGGGCACATAAAACATGTTATAATTTAGCATGTATTCCTTCAGTTCTCATAAAACAATCCTGATTTTCAAGAAGCAAATGAAAGTCAGAAAACCTATTAAGTAGACATGCAAAACCTACATGAATGTGCTTTGCAACAAACAATTGTATCCATAAAGAGAAAAGATACTACAAGACCAATATTTAGTCCGAGGGGGGAAGGAAAAAAGAAAATACATGAAAAGTTGCAGTAGACAGTATCCAAAGGCCACTTATCCATATATAACGGGACACAATAAAAACATCATTGCAAAAGTATTGAAGCATTCCCATCTTACAAGAAGCGTCTACTGCACATACTATAATTATAGCACAGGCCAAATGAGTTGTGTGGTCTCTTCTTCCAGACTTGTAGTATTACATCACATTATTGAAAATACAAGATGAATGTGAAAAGAGATGATTCCAAAGATATTGAGCCCACCTCATACGTGAAAGGGCCTTGTAGTGTATCCAAGTCATGAGTCCCAATTGCAACTAGGGTTCTTCGCCTAAAACATATGAAAACAATGGATGTGAGTATTATAAGAGGGAGAGGGATAAAAACAATAAAAGATCATTCAGACAAGAATATTAATACTACCTACAGATGTTTTGATGAAGCTTATCTTGAAGATCAATGAAACTGTTGTAACTAGCTTCATCAAATGTAATATCTCTCAGAACAGCACAAACAACAAAGGGACGAATCGAGGATGTCTGCAGCAGGCCATGAGATGCCAAAATTACTCCAAGCATGTTTGTGGCTATTATGAAAAAGAAAATAAAAGAGAACATACTTGTGGTTTGACATGCATCTTAAGCATTGAGTCCTTGGGAATGCTGGCAAGTGCATATGTTGGTGTCTGCTGCTCCTCGTTAAAAACGCGGAGGGCTTGGGCAATCCCCTCAAGGCAGAGCAAATCATATCTGAGGATAAATAAATCAAACAGAAGGATATTATCACAATCTTTTCTTGTTTATATTATACAAAAATAAATATAGATAAACCTAACCTACCTGTTAGCAGGAACTTCAATTTTGTAGATGATTTCTCCATCATCATCACCAACTCCTCCATCTTCTTCATCCAAGTGCCTCTCTTTTCTAATAATTGCTTTCTCAGTTGTCTGATATCATCATCGAGTCAAATTGATAGATTGACTTTGGATTCGAAACATCATCAATCAAAACAAAATTAGAGGAGGGAGGGAGGGCTCACCACATCGTCGAGCTCGATGCCGAACTTGAAGCACAGATCCTCAAACTCTTCTTGAGCTACAATACAGTACAATACAATCAACGAACAATTAAAATAGAGAGAAGCGAGGGAAATGAAGCCATTGCTTACAGTAAGATTTTCCTAGGGCTGAGATCAAACGATCTCTCCCCACGCTAACTGTCGGCATGGTGCTGCTGCTGATAGCCTAGGGCAGAAAAAACGGGTAAAATGGGTAAACGCGTCCAATTACGATACATGAGCAGCTGCTTCCGTTGCTTGACTCGGGTCCGTCTAGAATTTCCAGGTAGTATTTTATTGCAGTAAATGAAAAACATAGAAGAACTAGATGATCACTTTAAAATTGACCAAAAAAGTTGATTTTGGTCCTTCTAGTTTCACCATACTCATTTCCCATCCCATTATTTTTTTTTTGTAAATTTCATTTTTCACCCAAAACATTATCTCTTTTTTTTTTTTCTTTAGTTTGTGTTAGGGGAAAGAAAGTTGCTAATTTCAATAATAATGAAAGAAAAAAATATCGATTGGTAAACATTTTGACCAGTAAAATAATTAATTTTAGTGTTTATGAGTTCTATTTAATAAAAATAATTTCAATAAGCTCTTATTTCATCTTTAAATTGTTTAAGAAAATATATTTAATTTGGATAGATTTTGAGTTTTAAATTAATTTTTTATTTTAATTTTTTTAGATTTTTTTTAAAACATAAATGAGTTTATTTAAATATTTAGACGTTTAAACAATGTTTTATAGTTGATGTTTTGGGTGTAAAAGACTGTTTACCTGACTTTTCATCAACTTACAGTTGCTAGAAACTAGGAAGAGTAGGCAACTCGTCATTTGTTGCAATCAGTGGCGAGAGAGAGAAAAGTTTTAGAAGGCCAATATGAGCGGCCTGCCTCAGACCTGCTTCACCGGGCTTTTTGTTTAAAGGCCCAAGCATGTTATGTTTTTATCATCTATTAAAAATATATAGTAAAAAGATATACATGAGTGGAAGAGAAAAAAACAATTTCATGATCCATTAAAAATAATAAAAATATATTCATCTATTATATATTTTTTATTATTTATATCTGTTTATTTTCATAAAATAAATCTCATTAAATAACTAATTAGAGATCACTAATTACAGTTTGAATATTATAAAATTTATGAAAATCCCCCCAGATGTATTTATTCGAACTTGGCAAATAAATCTCTCTCTGATCAAAATATTAGCTAGTTCAATCTAATTACATTAAATTGATTATAAATTATTTTTTTTATATAAATTTTTAAGAAATAATAATCAAACAAATGTTAGAAGAATTAAAAAACTATACATTTTTTTAAAAATATTTAAATTTTTAAAATAAAAAATTCCAATGTCACTCAATATTAAAATATTTCCAAAGAATCAAGAAAAAAAATATTATCTTTGAAAAAATAAAAATATTTAATAAATAAAAACACTTCTTGAATTTTCAGAGAGTAATTGTTTTTTACAATGTTTAATAAATAAAAATATCAAAGTTTTTTAAGAACATTATTTTATCTCTTAAAAATTAACATTTTTGTAGAATTTTTGAAAAATTTCAATTTTTATTTCTTATATATTTTTTAAAATTGTAATTTATGAACTTTCTTATCTTTGCAAACAATTCAATAGTGCAAAATTTCCATTTTTGTTTGAGGATTTTCAAATTTTTATTATTTATTGAAATAAATTAATGGTTGGTAAATTTAATATTTTTTATTATATATATATATATATATTAAATTTCAATATCTTTGTTATTTCATTTTTTTATTTCCTTGACATTTTCTGATTTTTTAATAAAAAAACCAATTTTTCTTAATTACTTACACAATTTAATTAAGGATTTTGAGTTTTTCTAAAAATTCTTAAACACTTTTAAAATTTATTTTTAAAAGTTTCATCGAATGCATATTGTTGTGTTTTTTAAAATAATATTTTTGAAATTTATTCCAGTAAATGCATATAATTTAATGCAATTTAGCCTAGTTAGATGGAACTGACAAAAATTTGAATACATAGGCCCCGTTTGTTTGCAAAAAAGTTATTTTTTTTTTAAAGTGAATTCCGGGGAAAGTGAATTCTGGGAAAGTAAATTTCAGGGAAAATGAATTCCTGAAAAGTAAAGTATTTTTTGATGTTTGGCAGTGTTATAGAAAATGAACTGGAAAACACTTTCCAGTGTTTGGTTATGTTATAGAAAATGAACTAGAAAATAATTTATTAATATTTTATTTTTCTCAAGTTTATTAAAATAACAAGGAATAAATATTAAAAATAAAAAAGTTGAATAATAATGAAATTGAAAAAAAATAATTTCATAAATTATCTCAAATAAAATAAATAATAATAAAGATCAAATCTAAAAAAAAGATGAAGAAATTAAAATAATAATAATTAACATTTCATAAAGTATTTCAAATAAAATAAATAACAATCAAAAGAACGAGGACCAAATTTGATAGAAAAAAATTTCAATAAAAAAATAATAGGAGAAAAGCAAATAAAAATGAGGACCAAAGTAAATATAAAAATTAAATTTTAAAAAATGAAATTGAAAAATAAATATTCAAAACAAAATATATATAGCAATCAAAAGTTTGAGGATCAAATTTGATATAATCAGCAAATAATAACATTTCTAAATTTTTCACAACTTCCGGAAAGTGTTTTCCTCCCAAATTTTTCAGGAAAACACTTTCCTGAAAATCAAACCAAATTTTTCTTTGACTAAAAAGTGTTTTTCGTTTACCAGCTTTCCTAACAGCAAACAAACACAAGAAAATTTGGAAAGTGATTTCCTAGAAACCACTTTCTGAAAAACAAACACAAGAAAGTTTAGAAAGTGTTTTCCCGAAAATCACTTTCCGGAAAACAAACACAGCTAAAAAGAAAAACACTTTCCTGAAAACCAAGCTAAATTTTTTTTAACTAAAAAATATTTTTGTTGACCAGAAAATGTTTCCGTTGACCAGAAAGTATTTTTCATTAACTAGAAAGTGTTTTCTGTTAATTGGAAAGTGTTTTTTGTTGATCAAAAAATGTTTTTCATTAATCAATTTTTCTAATGACAAACAAATACAAAAAAGTTTGAAAAATAATTTTTTAAAATTAATTTTCAGAAAACAACATGCCATAGAATGAGTTTTTTTTGGGTTTTTGGCTCGGTTTTTTTTCGGTTTCGGTTCAATTCGGTTTTTCAGTTATAAAACCGAAACCGAACCGAACCGGTTGGTTTTTTCAAAATTTTTATCGATTTAATCAGTTTTTTCTTTCGGTTCGGTTTTTCTGGTTTTCTCGGTTTAATCGGTTTTTTGATTTTTTTGTTCACCCCTATACGTAAGAATCACTAGTCAAAAATTAAAATGAGATAATTACTCAAGTGTGACTCCATTGTAAATAAGTTTTAACATATATGTGTTTCGGAAACCCAACAAAAACATTTCAA
This sequence comes from Populus euphratica, assembly GCF_000495115.2. Lineage (NCBI taxonomy): Eukaryota > Viridiplantae > Streptophyta > Magnoliopsida > Malpighiales > Salicaceae > Populus > Populus euphratica. Next base: position 393,681 of record NW_011500012.1, on the reverse strand, counting down.
TACAACCCTTATCGTCAAATGAAACTTGTTAACACCAACATTAATTTTTTTTATCATTACAATATGATCCATCAATAAATTTTCATCTCATCTCTCACATGCATGAATTGGGGAATAAATAAAATAAAATTTTAGATCAAAATTAAAATTTGAAAAATTACAAGGACTGATCTTCAAATATAAATCAACTAATTATTAAACTAATAATAAATTAATTTATTTAAAAAATTATAAGAACTGAAAATAAAAAAAAAATGAACTTAAAAGTACTTTTCGCAAAAAATTGAGATTGACTATGTAATTTCTACTCGTTGTAATTTCTTTCCTTGATCATTTTTTAGAAATTGGTCAGTAACAATGTGATTGAAAATAATTATTACAGTGAGATCCTAATTCTTTTAATATATTTTATAACTTAAGAAGTTAATAGATAGTAGAGAGAGAGAAATCTCGGTCTAACCATTAAAATTAGTTGCAATCTAATCAAAAAGATTAGCTGTAAATAATTTTTCATTAAAAAATATTTCTATTAAAAATCTTATTCCTTATTATATTTAAAAATTGAATTAGAAAAGAATTTTTTTTTAATTTTCATAATTTTTTTTTCAATTTTTTTATAAGTTTATTAAAAATTATGCTTAGTCTTCAAGTAAATTTCTTATTATATTTTAAAAATAAATTATTTACTTTTTTGTCTACTTATTTACCCGAAAAATACATGGAATGAGAAACCCTTTCTGAAATGAAAAAACAAATAACATGTAGCGTAATTGATATAAAAAATATGTAATTAATCAAAAATATATATGCACGTAATTGCACAAGAAAGTTTCCTTTTTTTTTAATAACAAATTTGTATTTAATAAAAAAAATTAAGAATTTTTATCTCTTAAAATTAGAGGTAAATAACTGTTGGGTTTGTGAGAAAGTGAAAGAAATAGCTATTCTGCTTCTTCTTCTTTTTTGAAAAAGTCACATTTTATTATTATTTTTTTAATTTGAAAAAAAAAATTATTACAATTTAGTTGTTCTAATTCTTAATTTCATTTGACTTGGTCAAATATATTCTTATAGATTAGAAGAAAAACTTACTTGTGAAAATTCATTTTTTTATATCTTAATTTGTTATTTTATTGCCACTTCAAATACTAAAATCAAAGTAATATTTTACGAATATCTTTATAAGTTTTATTAAATTAATATAAAACATAAAGATAAGAGAAGAAAAAAAGAAAATTATAATCTTTCAATACTAAAAACTAATTATTTTATATGGGTTATGTTTTAGAAAAGACAATAAATTTTTTTAATAATTTTTTTAATAACTTCAACCAGATTTATTTATCATAGAGGCAAATCAGACCTACTCTAATAACTAACAATATCCATAGGAAAATGAAATTTAGAGACACCAATTGAAAAGTTTTTGAAAGCATATAAGCTCAAGCATGGGGAAAAAAGGAGAGGCACCTGATTAGAAACAAAATGTAATTTACTAGTATCCTGACGTGTTAATTTTACAACCATGACAAGATGCATTTGACAGAATCTAACAAAAACATTGTAAGAAAAAATTGAAAGTTTGCACACTTACAAAGCAAAAATAAAATTTAGTAAATTTAAATAAAAAGAATTAAAAGGTTTGTACACCAAAAACATAATTAACTCAACAGGAAAACTAATTATTAGTGACAAGGGGTAAGCATTTTTGCCTATAAATAGACCAGACCTTCCAAAATTGACAAAAAAAAAAGAAGGAAAGAGAATGAAAAAAACAAAGAAGAGGAAAACATCCTTTTCAAAGCACTTTTTATTGCGTACAAAGAGAGAGTAAGTTTATCTTTTAAAATAAATTAGAAGAGGAGTAGGAGTAAGGATGGCAAATACAATGATTAAAGGAAAAAAAAAAACATGCAAGGATTGATCACTTATACTCCATGTATTTTACTATCTCCTCTCTTTTTTCCCTTCTTCTCATCTACTTGTTTATTTAATTCATTTTATTTTTTTTCATCTTGCATAATTTTCATTATTTGTATTCATTTGCATGATATTGATTCTAGTTTTCCTTTATATGTTTAGGTAAGAGGAGGAGGAGGAAGGATGACAATACATATCTATAAACTATGTTTTGATAAAAAAAAACTGTAAAGACTATAATAAAAGAACCAAAAAGGATGACAATCATTCAGAGGAAGAGGAAGGGAACAACACCAAGTTCAACTTCCTATATATCTATTTATCTTCACGATCAAATGAATTTAGATGTCATCTCAAAACTCGTAGGACCTCCCTATGGTTATAGAAAAACAATAGTTGTAGTCATTTTAAAATAATAATAAAAAAAGAACAACAACTTATCTTTGTTTGAAACAACATCCATCACTGAGCTAATCTAAAAAATATTTATCCAACACATAATTGTTAGTGTATGTATTTATAATCACTCGATTAGTTATATATGATACAGAATTTATTCATGTAAAAGTATATTTATAATTAGTAAAGCATTCTTATTTATAATATTTATTTATATCTAATTAATAAATTTATAGTAAAGAGAAAGTCATTAGTTAAAAAATAATTCGCAAAACAAATTATATAGTGATTATAATTATGAGATTTTGCATTAAAATATTATCCATAAATATTCATAATCAATGCTCTGCTAATACAAGATGTGAATTAAAGTTGTTGAATATGTATGTATGTTATGTTCTTTTTTTCGTGAAATGAAGCACTTGTTTTTATAAGCTAAGATATGAGGGATATATTAAACTAATATATAGGTGATTGTTAAATGATATGTACATTGAACTAATCTGCATGAGAATCTCATATGAATAAATTATGTGTTTATAAAAAGATTCATGTAATAGTTATGTAAGTGATTCTTAGATTTGAGATTATTAAGTTATCTTAAATAAAAAACTTTATGCTTTGATCCTGACTACACGTCGTAATCAAGGGTAAAAAATAAGAAAATACTGGTATAATATAAACTATATAAAATTATTTAAGTGATCAATAAAAAATTTATTATCCTAAATGCATTAGAAAAAATATTTCACATGTTTTCAAATACTATTTATTATGAAATCCTTAAGCAATGTGAAATAAGATTTGAAATAGTTTCAAATCTTATTCAAAGAATTCATGACTATTATATTAAGAATAAATTTGATTTGATAAAGTAGATGCATTCTATGTTTTAATGTCTAAATCGAAATTTTTTTGTTAAAATGATGATAATTACACTGAAAACTAGTTATTAAAAACTTAAGTCAAACCATGTATAATTTTTTTAATATTTAAAGAATCGTGATATGTTTTAGCTAAATGGTATATTTAATCTTCAAATATAAATTAATTAATTGTTGAATTGATTAAATTAAATTGTCAAATTTATTTAATCTTTTTTTGTTTTTTAGATTATAATTTATATTTAGACCAGCAAATTAAGAAATTTAATAGATCACATGCATTACAAACCATGCATAAGAAATTAAACTAGGATGATAAATCAAGTATGAATTGATTGTAAATAAGTTTTAAAAATTAAGAACTAAAATGTAATTTATACATAAGATTACAATTCTAAACTTAGAAAAATCAAGTAAGAACCTGGTTGCATAAATTTCAAAAACTATAATGAAATTATATATATATATATATATATATATATATATATATATTCTGGGTGCAAATTGATGTCATGTCTTATATTTTCTATATAGGTTATACAATACAAAAATACTAGGAAAAAAAAAAGAGTTAGCACTCAAAACATAACAATCCATCTCTCCTGAGAAAGATTTAAGAAATTTTTAACAATAATAATTTGTGTAGATTATTATTAAAAAACAAATAATTGAACGACCTATGACTTATGATAACTCAACTTTAACGATTTGATCAAACCTTAGAAAGAAGATTTAACCTTCAACTAATCTTTTTTCAAACTCTAAATGACCATGGATTATTTAAAAGGATCTCTTAGACTTCTAAAAACTTTTTAAAAAATATTGTTTCTTTTACATTTATGTGTTTTGAAAAACCTAATGATAATAAAATAATAAATATAAGTGCTACAATGAAATCCTCAATGACCATAAATAATTGAAATGGTAAAATTAATTTAAGTATTTTAAAAGAAAAGATTAAATATAAGAAGCTGACATATAAGATAACTAAAAATAGAAACATCATGGATCGCTAGACTGGAGATTTTACATCGATTATAAGTTTGTTCTTGAAAGAAATCAAACCACCATAAAAATACACATTGAATTGACTAGCCAAGAGAAAAAAAAAAAAAAAACATAAAAGGAGAAAGAATTGTAATCATGATCACTAATTGAGTTGTTTTTGTTTATGGGTGATAGTAGAAAAAAAAAAAGACGATCTTGATAAGAGATGACTGAGAATGAGAATGAGACTAGGTGAAAAAAACCCTAAACAACTAATCTCTCTCTCTCTCTCTCTCTATATATATATATATATATATAAGTATTTTCTTTTAAAATACTTAAATTATTGTTTCTTTTATATTCATGTGCTTTGAAAAATCCAATGATAATAAAATAATAAATATAGATGCTACAATGGAATCTTCAATGATCATAAATAATTGCAATGGTAAAATTAATTTAAGTATTAAAAAAAAAAGATTAGAGATAAAAAGCCAAAACATGAGATAACTGAAAATGGATCGCTAAACCAGAGATTTTACACTTATTATAATTTTATTCTAGAAAGAAATCAAACCATCACAAAACAATACATTGATTAGTGGAGAGAATTAAAAAAAAAAAAGGCTGAAGAGGAGAAAGAATTGAAATCATAATCTCTAATTGAATTGTTTTTATTCAGGAATGATAATAGGATAAAAAAAAAATAATGATAACAAGATATGATTGAAAATAAGACTAGGTGAAACAAAAGTCTTAAACAACTAAACTCTCTCTCTCTCTATATACATATATATATATATATATATATATATATATATAATATGATAGGATTGTAATTTTTATCAAATTTATGGACATAAATAAAATTTCAAAGCTCAGAACCCAAGCTGTACTTTCAAAGTTTTACCTAAAATTCTCATTTAAGTCAATTTGAGTTAGTATTCATCGAGCTTGGGGTGGAATTAAAATCCCCAAATAGAGGTAAAAATAAAAAAAGAAACATTATAAATATTTTAGTTCTACCCATAATTATAAGACCCATCCTAGGATCGCCCCCACCCAAGGTGAGCTTTGTTTGTGCGGTAACCAACTGATTGTGTTTTGGGCCTTGATGACCTTCAAGTTCATTCCTTTGACAAAGATTTGCCCTTACAAAATAAATAAATCTAAAACTACCACTACTAAAAAAACCAAAAATGATAAATTGAATATAAATATCTAATTTTCATTCACTATGAATAATAATTAAAATAAAAATATAATAAAAACTGAACCTATAAGCACCATTGTCATTCCCATGTATAATTTCTTACACAAGGAAATAACTTCTGACATCTTAAGCTAACAGCAATTTCTTATCATGAACCTAACACAGTCGTTTTTTACTACTTACGAGTCCAGCAACCTTCATGAGTTATGTAACATTACTTAAAAATACCTTTCCACCGAATCTTTTACTCCAAAATGAGAGAAAAAAACATGAACGTTTTAAACTTTAATGTATCCTTGGTATCGTTGTGCATAATATTTTTTAAAACTATTTTTTAATTAAAAATAATGTTTTTCTTTAATTTTTTTCAAATCTAAAACATTAAAAAAATCAATTTAATGCTTTCATGGATGAAAAACAATTTAAAAACCCTTTGAAATACAAAAACTTTAAAACATCCCCTTATCTAAAAGCAATGTTTGGGATGAAAAAATATAAATATTTTCAAACAATCGTCTCAACTAAAAATTTAAATTCTTTAGTGAAGCTCCAAAAATAATTTTATATTACTTTCTCAACCACCCCTCAGGTAAAACTCATATGAGCTTAAAACTTATATAAGTTCATCACTACCTTCAATCATCTCAACCTCCGATAATGATTTTATATCTCTCTTTAACAAATACCAGTCACATATATTGAGAAAAATCAGAACATGAAACGAAAAGACCTAGCTAAGTAAAGCATCAGTTGATATTTCACATCAAAATCTGAGTTTTAATTGCCTAAATAATCAGAACCGATAGTTTCATTGCCTAAATAAGCAAAACCGATAGTTTCGTTGTCTTAAGAAAACGAACTATCTAAGAAAACAAAGCACTCGCAGGTTTAGGCCAGTAATTTCTCTCCCGATTTTAGGCTCAGATTTTAGGCCAGTAATCACCATCTCAGGCAAGAGAAGGTTCAAGCCACTGCACCAGATCACCAGCTGACCTGCATGCTCAAGAGGAAAAATAACGGATCACTTACAAATAACAAAAACTAAGGGGGCCAGCGAGCTAATTGGTGTGCCTGCATTTGCAGATCCTGGTGGGCAAACGCTAAGCCCAGCTCATAGATGTCAGGCACCCACAAGTGTGGATAAGTGTAACATTGCTCAAAAGAATTTGAAGCTTTCAGGAAACGAATACTTGAAACAAGGACCGTTACTTACATTTGTTGTCACCGTAGACCTTACAAAAAATGCTCAATATCAATTTCCAAGAAGGAACATGGATCCGTAATGACAAAGTTGTTCAAGACCTGAGTAATTTATTGCTAATCAGAAAGATGTTTAAACCATACAAAAGGAGTCATAGAATAAGTAAACTAGCAGGAAATTGAATGTAACTTGCGAAAGGAACACTTTTCTATGACAAACTTATTCCGCATAGCCAATGGCCATCTGTTCTGTAAAATAAGTTGTGAAATTCATTTTTCATTTATTGTGCTGATGTCGACATAAAATAAAGCTTAAATTCCAAAATAGATTACGGTGCTAAAACAATACTTTTCACACCACCCAACCCTAATAAACAGCGGCTGCCAGCACCAAAAAGACTACCAATTTATATAAAATATTCTCTACAAATGTACGGACAACAAAAATTACAAGTCACTGTTTTCACTAAAAATCACTTCTGGAGCACTGTGCAACTGTATATGACAATTTGTTAAGAGTCAAACATGGCAATCAGTAAAAATTCAAGAATAGAATAATCAATTTCATGGATAAAGAAAGGTGCGGTCAATAAAGTTTACTAGAAATTTCAGATTTTAACACATTGACACCAACAAGAGACTATGTTTTGTTACTGACTATTGTTATGAAGTGTCATGGTGCTAATAAATAAAACTTCTAAGCAAGAGACCACTAGATACCTGGGGGTGCACAATACCAAAATCACCAATATGCTTCCCTTTGTAAATGATGCTAGCTTGTCTACCGGGAAGAAATTCTGGTGCCTTCAGTAAATACCAAATGAGGGTTATCATAACCAATAATGCTAGAATGACCTCAAAAACAATAGGCAGCACAGGAAATACTTACATCTGACCGCTGTATGTAGTACCCCATATTGTCACCGATTGGCACAAAAGGGGCTCCCAGCACTTCCATAATTCTGTCCAACAAGGAATGAATAAGCTGCAAACACGGTTTAAAATGTCATCCATTTAACTTATTAGACTTTATAAATTCTGTGCGTGGCTAACGAATTTTAGAGACAAAATTGCTGGATGCAGAAAAATAGAGGAAAAGTCCTCAGATGAATTTCATGGAGCGTGGTTGTAGGATTTTGGATTTATGAATTTAGACATTGACATCAGATTTGATGTAAAAATTGAATGATAAAGGGGAAAGGACTACTAACTGCTGGCTTGTAGTGTTATGAAAAAAATGCACTTATTAAAGCCACACGCTGTGCAAGAAATTAGAGAAATAGGATGCAACTTTATTCATTAAATTGTGCAGCTGAAATTGGAAAATTATAAGCATATTTATGGGCTTGAAATATTCCTGATGTCACCAATAGAGTTTGATTCCTGAATAAAAACACAGTTACCATCTTGAATAATAAAAAAATAAACAAGAAATTTAAAATTTGCTAAGCAGAAGATACTTTATGCTTCCTAATTCTAGCTAGAGAAACACTTGTCTCCCAGCAATTACTAGATTTTGGACCCTCTACTTATACACCGAAATCACACTAGCGTGTTTGAGAGTATAGTTGCAGTTATAGTTGCTTTTCACTCACAAATGTGAAAACGTAAAAATCATTTTTTACATCAGCGCATCAAAATGATCCAAAAACACCAAAAAAATATTAAATTAAAGCAAATAAAAAATAAAAATAAAATCAATTTTTTTCAAAAACACTTTTAAAACGCAAAAACAAACAGGGTAGGCTAGATAATTGCTGCACAAAAGCATACAAATTTGAATATTGTTTGGCAAGAGCCATGCCTTCAAATAAGAAAATCAACTTGAGAGATCTTTAATGGGTGACAAGATATCAAAAAAAAAAGAATACAAAGGAAATAAAATCAATGAATTGATGAAGTATTAGATAATAACCGTTCAAAAACTTGTAATGAAGCCATTCCATACAAGATTGGAAATGAAGCTCAACAACATACAAACCATACCTCAAATCCTGAGTTAGTGCCACAATACAGAGCTGCAAGATGGCGACGGTTAGTTGCACCAACATCTTTACTCTCGTCCAAAAATGCTACATCACCCACTTCAAAAATCTATTGGCCAATTTCAAACACGAGAAGTTATCCACACACACATATATAGACATATATCCTGCGAAAAGCAGGAACAAATTATGACACCTGAAAAAAGATTATTGATTCTCATTGATACAGCAGCTACCAACAACATAATGGGAGGATGTGCACATGTGTGCATAAAAATAGCAATATGAACTTCTATTTTGCAATGAACTGGACTCGATGCATTAACCAACCACCCTTGGACATGCATAAAAAAATTGCACACTGGATGGTTGTTTGGTTAGATAAAGGAACTTCCCCCTAACAATGAGGGTAAAAAGTATTGCCATGTAGTATCAAGAACACTATCATACTTAATGGATATTTGAGCATTCTCCAGAGATTAGTAGAATTATCTATGCATTCAAGTCGTCAAAATAGTGTAAGAAATAAACAATCCTCTAATAACAAGGACTATCAAGAACCAGAAACAAGTACCTTGATTGGCTTAGGATGGTCTTTGTTATGTCCAATAATTTTCAAAGCACCAGGCATGAGGCTTGTTCGGACAGCCTACAGAAATGTACAGGAAATTAAAATTTGAAAAAGAGGTGAAGATATTATATATAGATATGCCAAAATAGGTAGCATACAAAAGCTGCAAAGATTATTTAGACCACAAACATAGGAACCAAAATAGCAATTCAGACAATTACTTTCTGCCCATTTAGGCATGCTTGTTTGGAAACCTCTCAACCCCAATCCCAGAACCCTTTCTGATTCATAATGCATTATCACCTAACCATAAATACTACAAAAGCAGCCAGTTTCTGATTCACAATGGATGACTGATCATGTGAAGTTCCAGCAATGTCTAACATCTTCATAAGAATATATATCCTTAAAATATATCCAAGTCTTACAATATTTGAAACAAACAAGCAAGTACATTTTAGACTTATAAATTATGCCAATTGAAGGATGATATTTCCAGAGGATATCAACCACACTCCACAATCATATGAGAATACATACATACAAAGGTTTTACTATGCAGACGCTAGTCCAAACTCCAATACACAATTTATCTTCATAATAATTTGGTTGTTGGTTAAAAAATCTTAGCAATAAAACAAGGAAAAGCAGAGGTTCATATCAGGTAAAAAAGTTATACAAAGGTGAAGGAAAGCCAGTTCAAAGAGAGTGAAACGACCAAAATCAAAATAGAACATGAAGATAAAGTAGGCTTGGAGCACCACCAAAGACAATTTAACACAAACCTCAAAATCTGAGGAACGGGGATTTCCAATAATCACTGCACTTGATCGATCATCTTCTCGATTTAACAAGGCAAAATTCTCTCGATTAGAGCATAAAATCCATGTTAAGACCGCTGTAAACCCATTCATTGCAGCCTAGAAATTACAGGGAAAAAAAAATAGCCCATAGAAATCAAAGTACAATAATAAAAACCACAATAGGAAAATGCTAGCAAAGCAACAGGGTGGAGAGAGAGAGAGAGAGAGAGAGAGAGAGATCTCCTTTTAGTACCTCTGCTCTGATAAGATCCTCAAGCTGATTCAAGGGAAGTGGCTTCATTGATGGGAGCCTTCTCTTTGGAATGTCATTGTACCCATAAGCAATTGCAACGTCCTTGAAAAGACAGTGGATGCCTTGTCATTCGCAATAAGAAAAGTATGCAAATTGGCTTTGTTATAAACACAGTAAATAATAGTAATCATTGTTGCATACCTCCATAACATCACAAGGGTGAAGAATGTCACTTCTTGTTGGAGGTACCGATACATGGATATTGCATTTGTTGTCATCAAGTACAGAATGCTCAGCACGCAATTGCATCCTATTTAATAAACTAGTAACCTGAATGATAAAGAAAAAAAATAAAAAAGTGCTATTGCTATCTCAGACTTTCTTGCATGGACAGATACAAGGGAATAGTGTCAGCAATGCCATAATTGATAAACAGATAGCTGACAGAAAATCCTAGAAGAAAGCATGCCAGAGGGCTAATATACCCATCAGGTGAAGAACTTCCAACGACAGAAAGCATGTACTGCACAACATCCCCTGATAAGAGATGGTTTCTTCAAGACAGAAGCAATTTTGATATGATAATCCGGGAAAAACAAATTGTTCCTTAATATTCTAACCAAAATTACCAGGTAGATGACAACAGTGGATGGTTAATGAATACAAGAATCAATCAACATCAAAATCTATGCCTGTGATTGAACACAGCTTAACAATTCTTAAATTTCAACTGCTTTCAGATAACTTACATAAATATTTAAAACTAATCAGAAATTCAATTATTTTCACCACCTCAACATCTGTTTTCCTTTTCCATGATGCTGATAACACATAAAATTACACCTTAAACAACAGCATTTGTTGAACTCTGTTTTAAATGGCTAAAACAACTTTAGATGACTATCCTAGAAGTCCACTGACTCTCAAACAAACTAGATGTAATCCACGACTTATTGCTGCCCCAACAATATTCTCCTCCTAATATAACTTGTAAACAAAGTTATGGAGAATCAACTGAATGGCAAATTAACACAATCCAAGAAAACTAATTCTCTGAGCACTCAATTTCTTTGATCAATCGATCTTTGTCCCTCCATCTTGAATGTCTAACCAGGGCGCTATTTATTAGCATCAAAGCAACTAGAAAATAGGAAAACCAAACCCAATCCAAAAAACAAAAACCGACTAGGAATAGGACTAACTATAGACTAAAAAAACAAAAATAAAAAATCCTAAACTTCTTCCTAAAATAAGTAGTCTAGAATTCAGTGGCAGGTGGTTCTGCATCATAAAGTATCACCTAAAGTTAAACAGGCTATCATCATTTATCAACTTACATGCAAGGAACCAACTTGCATTTCCTTGAACTATCCAAAGTTAAACTATAGTCTTGCTCATTGAAATCAAACACTGTAAGTACAATAAATCATGATCATATCAGTAATTCTTTTTCTCTGGTAAAGCCAGATGCAAGTATACTTCCAGGTATCATTGAGCAAAATTACAAATTGAAGGAAAATCAAAGTCGTGATCTTTCTTAATGTGCTGTCCATTTCAAAGCTTTGTGCATTTGAACAATCCACACAAGTCCTTTGATTCAGGAAATTGAGTAAACTCGACACCATCAATTATCTTTTCAAATTAAAGCCTAATATGATTGAAAGCAGAATTGGTATACTTATGATACATCACTTAATCAATGAAAATGATGACATCAAATGGAGCAGCACTTCATTTAAATTTAAATGAAAGCACATATATGCACAAAATTAGTAACAAGTGTAGGAACAACAGGAATTACAATACCTTTTCTGCCCCCAAAGAGACTCCAATTGAGCCGGTAATATATGAAAGAGGAACTTCCATGTTATAGACAGATAAATCAGGGTAAATGAATGACCTCCCATCAGAATATAACACTTCAACTGGCTCCACCTCAAATTTTCTTTGACAATATGCTGAAAAGATTGTTACCTAAGAAAACAAGGAAAATGTGTACATAAATCTAAAAATTACCATGAAAAAGAAACCTGACCTTCAGTCTCTTACCATTGTGTTCAAAACAATATTTGCCTTTGTCAGGTCAGTGGCTGTGCATTCAATGAAAACATTCTTAGTCTTTAGAGTGATAGCCGAATGTGCACCATTAATAATTGGCGGTGGAGGTAAAAAAATTCTTCTGAAAGAAACATGAGATGCATATATATACAGGCAGTAACTTGAAATTCTTAAAGCACAAAAGAGAGATGCCGTAGGCTATAAAAGAGCATGGCATTCATACTGAATGACCATATGAAATGTGTCAATAACCTAAAATATCCCATAGAAACAACCACATGAAAAAAAGAGGACTATTGTCACTGTAATTGCTGATATCTGCCTCGCCCTGCCCCCCTAAGAAAATTGGACCAGGCTGGGTTGCTCATTTTTCAAAAAATCAATTCCATTGAACTCCTCATATATACAAATAAAACATAAGGTTTCTGCCCCATCTGTATCTGACTCAAATTTGTGCCCTCTCTTGACAAGATATCATTAAATAAAATGGGACACAAACTAAAATAGAGATGCAAATAATGCACGAGGATGAAGCCAAAGCAAGTAATTGGAAAAGGAAAACTACGGATGCACCCTAATTCCAGAATTAGGTGATGCGCAGGGGAAATCTAAAGAATTGAGTGATGTGCAGGGGGAATCTAACTCTTGTGCATTCACATCCTCCATAGGGTGATGGAATCTCTCTTAACAGGGGTATATGAAGCAACTGAACACTAAATCAAATTATAGAAAAGATGTCATTCAATGAAAGGAACTAAAACTAAATAACAAATCAATAGATTGACAGGCAAGAGACTACAAAATCATAACGATTTGATTTTATCGAGAAACCTACTCATACCTTTTAGAATCATATATGACAGGAAACACTGGAGAATTCTCAATTATATGTAAGAACTTCTTCAGCTTCATATCAGACTGCCAAGTAAATATTGTTAGAACCCATAGCAAGACAAAAGGCATAATTGCAGTTTTTGTACCTAGCATACAATTTAATTCGCAAACTCCTCCGTATTACAAGCAAATCATTCACAAAGGATAGGCTTAGAACCATCAACACCACAGTTGTTCAAGGATTAGAAAAACAAACAATATAAAGGCCATATCAAAACTTGAAAAAATCACTAATGGGCAACAAAATGAAGACGCCATAATTTCCAAATCACCTTGTAAAACTCCATCAATTCATCAGCTCTGAAGCTTTTCTCCTAAATTACGAGAATCAAAGACAAAGAAATCACCATTAGTCAGTCATAAATGTTTATGGCATTGAGAGTGTAAAGCACAAAGCAGATGATAATAAGACAGCAATAAAATTAGCCACCAAAAGAAACACAAGGAAACTCCTATGAAATGTGAAATAAGGTTCAGAAAGACTGTCTGGATAGATTTCTAACTCCAAAAGCATGCACATTCTATCCAGGTATTCGTTGTGTGTGAAATAGTGATGCCAGCAGGTGCTCGCCTAGGTGCTCTAGGTGAGGCAAAGCCCCAACACCTTTATTAGCCTCAGGCGTTGGATTTCAATGAGTCGTCACCTTGGTGAGTGCCTTGTGAGTGGGTGCAAGGCACTAAGGCTAGCGCCTGCTTGAAATTATTCCTCTTCTATTGGATTTTTTTTAATGATTTATGTTTTGACCTATTTGTCTATTTTTTAAATTTACCACAAGAAACAACTTAGGGTTGTTTCTGTAAAAAACAAAGATTAGGGTACAAAAAAATTAAAGAAATCATTAAAGTGGGAAACAAACAGACAATGAAGTACACTTAGAAGAGAAACACCAACCTTTCTTTTTTTAACGGTGGGAGTCGAAGAACAACACATTTGTACAGCTAATACTTTAATTTTTTCTAAAAATTTGCAAAATAGTTTGTGAGATAAGGATTTTGATTATAATCATGAAATGGAGGATATGGAGGATTCAAGGGAAGGAGAGGAAAGCATGGATGGAGATGTTTTTGAAGATTAATGAATAATGATGATGATATTTAATTTTGTTTTTAAATCTATTTGGCTACTTACTATTTTAAATTATTTTATTTTGTTACAAGGGTGAAAAATATAACTTTATATGACTATGTTATGGTATTTTATATTTTCTTTTGATTTTCTAATGATCTAATCTTAATTGGGAAGATATATATTCTAGATTTATAATATAATATGATAATTTTTTTAAAAAAAAATTATAACATTTCGCCTTGGTTCATTCGGATGCATGCCTAGCACCTTGGGCATTTTATAGGCTTGGCACCTTTTAGTGCTTTTCACCTTTGACAATACTGGTGTGAAAGCACACTAAGATGTTTAACAAGAGTATACAAGAAACAAGACATAACTAACACAATCCTACTAAATGGTGCCAAGTACATTCAGAAAAAGACCTGTAAAACTAAGCAAAGGGGCAGAAAAGGACAGGCTTATAGTTCATGTCCCCCTAGTATAAACTGATTTTCTTGTGACATGGCCAAAACTCACCATTGCAGTACAGATGGGAATATATTCAAACATACAAATCACAAAATAAATATTATAGCACAAGTTACCTGTTTCAGTGGCACAAAATTAATGCTTTTGGGATGCAAAGCCTGAAAAATGGGCACATAAAACATGTTATAATTTAGCATGTATTCCTTCAGTTCTCATAAAACAATCCTGATTTTCAAGAAGCAAATGAAAGTCAGAAAACCTATTAAGTAGACATGCAAAACCTACATGAATGTGCTTTGCAACAAACAATTGT
Source organism: Populus euphratica (assembly GCF_000495115.2). Classification (NCBI taxonomy): domain Eukaryota; kingdom Viridiplantae; phylum Streptophyta; class Magnoliopsida; order Malpighiales; family Salicaceae; genus Populus; species Populus euphratica. The sequence goes on along the minus strand of NW_011500012.1, from coordinate 378,664 downwards.
ATCCATAAAGAGAAAAGATACTACAAGACCAATATTTAGTCCGAGGGGGGAAGGAAAAAAGAAAATACATGAAAAGTTGCAGTAGACAGTATCCAAAGGCCACTTATCCATATATAACGGGACACAATAAAAACATCATTGCAAAAGTATTGAAGCATTCCCATCTTACAAGAAGCGTCTACTGCACATACTATAATTATAGCACAGGCCAAATGAGTTGTGTGGTCTCTTCTTCCAGACTTGTAGTATTACATCACATTATTGAAAATACAAGATGAATGTGAAAAGAGATGATTCCAAAGATATTGAGCCCACCTCATACGTGAAAGGGCCTTGTAGTGTATCCAAGTCATGAGTCCCAATTGCAACTAGGGTTCTTCGCCTAAAACATATGAAAACAATGGATGTGAGTATTATAAGAGGGAGAGGGATAAAAACAATAAAAGATCATTCAGACAAGAATATTAATACTACCTACAGATGTTTTGATGAAGCTTATCTTGAAGATCAATGAAACTGTTGTAACTAGCTTCATCAAATGTAATATCTCTCAGAACAGCACAAACAACAAAGGGACGAATCGAGGATGTCTGCAGCAGGCCATGAGATGCCAAAATTACTCCAAGCATGTTTGTGGCTATTAGGAAAAAGAAAATAAAAGAGAACATACTTGTGGTTTGACATGCATCTTAAGCATTGAGTCCTTGGGAATGCTGGCAAGTGCATATGTTGGTGTCTGCTGCTCCTCGTTAAAAACGCGGAGGGCTTGGGCAATCCCCTCAAGGCAGAGCAAATCATATCTGAGGATAAATAAATCAAACAGAAGGATATTATCACAATCTTTTCTTGTTTATATTATACAAAAATAAATATAGATAAACCTAACCTACCTGTTAGCAGGAACTTCAATTTTGTAGATGATTTCTCCATCATCATCACCAACTCCTCCATCTTCTTCATCCAAGTGCCTCTCTTTTCTAATAATTGCTTTCTCAGTTGTCTGATATCATCATCGAGTCAAATTGATTGATTGACTTTGGATTCGAAACATCATCAATCAAAACAAAATTAGAGGAGGGAGGGAGGGCTCACCACATCGTCGAGCTCGATGCCGAACTTGAAGCACAGATCCTCAAACTCTTCTTGAGCTACAATACAGTACAATACAATCAACGAACAATTAAAATAGAGAGAAGCGAGGGAAATGAAGCCATTGCTTACAGTAAGATTTTCCTAGGGCTGAGATCAAACGATCTCTCCCCACGCTAACTGTCGGCATGGTGCTGCTGCTGATAGCCTAGGGCAGAAAAAACGGGTAAAATGGGTAAACGCGTCCAATTACGATACATGAGCAGCTGCTTCCGTTGCTTGACTCGGGTCCGTCTAGAATTTCCAGGTAGTATTTTATTGCAGTAAATGAAAAACATAGAAGAACTAGATGATCACTTTAAAATTGACCAAAAAAGTTGATTTTGGTCCTTCTAGTTTCACCATACTCATTTCCCATCCCATTATTTTTTTTTTGTAAATTTCATTTTTCACCCAAAACATCATCTCTTTTTTTTTTTTCTTTAGTTTGTGTTAGGGGAAAGAAAGTTGCTAATTTCAATAATAATGAAAGAAAAAAATATCGATTGGTAAACATTTTGACCAGTAAAATAATTAATTTTAGTGTTTATGAGTTCTATTTAATAAAAATAATTTCAATAAGCTCTTATTTCATCTTTAAATTGTTTAAGAAAATATATTTAATTTGGATAGATTTTGAGTTTTAAATTAATTTTTTATTTTAATTTTTTTAGATTTTTTTTAAAACATAAATGAGTTTATTTAAATATTTAGACGTTTAAACAATGTTTTATAGTTGATGTTTTGGGTGTAAAAGACTGTTTACCTGACTTTTCATCAACTTACAGTTGCTAGAAACTAGGAAGAGTAGGCAACTCGTCATTTGTTGCAATCAGTGGCGAGAGAGAGAAAAGTTTTAGAAGGCCAATATGGGCGGCCTGCCTCAGACCTGCTTCACTGGGCTTTTTGTTTAAAGGCCCAAGTATGTTATGTTTTTATCATCTATTAAAAACATATAGTAAAAAGATATACATGAGTGGAAGAGAAAAAAACAATTTCATGATCCATTAAAAATAATAAAAATATATTCATCTATTATATATTTTTTATTATTTATATCTGTTTATTTTCATAAAATAAATCTCATTAAATAACTAATTAGAGATCACTAATTACAGTTTGAATATTATAAAATTTATGAAAATCCCCCCAGATGTATTTATTCTAACTTAGCAAATAAATCTCTCTCTGATCAAAATATTATCTAGTTCAATCTAATTAAATTAAATTGATTATAAATTAATTTTTGTATAAATTTTTAAGAAAAAACATAATAATCAAAAAAATGTTAGAAGAATTAAAAAACTATACATTTTTTTAAAAATATTTAAATTTTTAAAATAAAAAATTCCAATGTCACTCAATATTAAAATATTTCCAAATAATCAAGAAAAAAAATATTATCTTTGAAAAAATCAAAATATTTAATAAATAAAAACACTTCTTGAATTTTCAGACGGTAATTGTTTTTGACAATGTTTAATAAATAAAAATATCAAAGTTTTTTAAGAACATTATTTTTTATCTCTTAAAAATTAACATTTTTGTATAATTTTTGAAAAATTTCAATTTTTATTTCTTATATATTTTTTAAAATTGTAATTTATGAACTTTCTTATCTTTGCAAACAATTCAATTGTGCAAAATTTCAATTTTTGTTTGAGGATTTTCGATTTTTTATTATTTATTGAAATAAATTAATGGTTGGTAAATTTAATATTTTTTATTATATATATATATATATATTAAATTTCAATATCTTTGTTATTTCATTTTTTTATTTCCTTGACATTTTCTGATTTTTTTAATAAAAAACCATTTTTTCTTAATTTCTGACACAATTTAATTAAGGATTTTGAGTTTTTCTAAAATTTCTTAAACACTTTTAAAATTTATTTTTAAAAGTTTCATCGAATGCATATTGTTGTGTTTTTTAAAATAATATTTTTGAAATTTATTCCAGTAAATGCGTATAATTTAATGCAATTTAGCCCAGTTAGATGGAACTAACAAAAATTTGAATACATAGGCCCCGTTTGTTTGCAGAAAAGTTGTTTATTTTTAAAAAATGAATTTCCGGGAAAAGTGAATTTCGGGAAAGTAAATTTCAGGGAAAATGAATTCCTGAAAAGTAAAGTATTTTTCGATGTTTGGCAGTGTTATGAAAAATGAACTGAGAAACACTTTCTAGTGTTTGGTTATGTTATGGAAAATGAACTAGAAAATAATTTATTAACATTTTATTTTTCTCAAGTTTATTAAAATAACAAGGAATAAATATTAAAAATAAAAAAGTTGAATAATAATGAAATTGAAAAAAAATAATTTCATAAATTATCTC
>NW_011500012.1:358363-375083 GCF_000495115.2 Populus euphratica | reverse complement strand
AAATCACTTTCCGGAAAACAAACACAGCTAAAAAGGAAAACACTTTCCTGAAAACCAAGTTAAATTTTTTTTTTACTAAAAAATATTTTCGTTGATCAGAAAATGTTTTCTGTTGACTAGAAAGTGTTTTCCATTAACCGGAAAGTATTTTTTGTTGATTGGAAAATGTTTTTTATTAACCGGAAAATATTTTCTGTTAACCAATTTTTCTAATGACAAATAAATATAAAAAAATTTAAAAAATAATTTTTTAAAAACTATTTTTCAAAAACAAACATGCGATAGAATGAGATTGACTGCATATTTTTCACAATGATTGATTTGTCAGAGGGATAGAAAATTAGGGGCAACTGAATTAAAATTTACAGCACCACCACCATTACTTGTTGCATCACCATTTGTGAATTGGCCTTCCAGCACAAATTCTCTCGTATCAAGCCCAGTGGCAAAAAATAATAATAATAATAATTAACCAGAAAATTAGATGACAAATTCGTAAAGAAATTTTATGGTGTTGAAGTCAGGCTTGGTTCTGATAACAAATATGCCATGTGTAATATTTCACATGGACAAGTAAAAATTTAATAATTAATTTTATTAATAATATTAGTTATTAATTTATTTGATGTGTTTTGAAGCTATCAAAAATAAATCCATGAGATACATGAACTAAAATAAATAATATTTAATAGATTCGACCAAATTATTGATTTAAAACACTGTTTTAACAAATATTTGAAAGTTTAAAAGAAGAGAAGATGGTTAGTGATATAGATAAATAATGTGTTTGTTTTCATAGTTAGTTACGTATTTTTAAAATTAATAAATGTTTTATTTTAAATAATTTTTTATTTTTTAATTATTTTAATGCATTAATATTAAAAATAAATTTTGAAAAATAAAAAATATTTTGATATATTTTAAAAAAATTCTTTAAAAAATATTTTTTTCTCAATTTTTTGACTGAAAAAGAAAAAAAATAACTATTTTTTTCTCAATTTTTTGACTGAAAAAAAAAAAAATTTCTTTTTTTGGAAGAAAAAAAGATGAAGGTAATTAATTATTTTTAGTCTAGCATAATTAGGTTTTATCCTTTCCAATCATTTTAATTGCTTATAGTAATTCCTCAACACATCGGTGCAATAGTTGTGGGCGCATGGCAACAAAAGATACTTAGAGACATTAATATGGATATAATTATTAATGATATTGACAATAACCACTGCATAATTTATTATATTTTGTTGCCATATTCTCATTTCTTTAATGACTCTGTGTACCTTTTTAATTTAATAGGAATTTGGAATTTTGGAGATTTTCTCAAAATAAAGCATTTAAAATCATTTCTCTCAAGTGAAAATAATTTGAAACTTATTTTTCAAAATAAGATATTTCATGTCATTCCAAGTATTAATTTTTTGTATTAAAATTAAAATTATAGATAAAAAAAAACATAATTTAAAATGATTTTTCTTCCTTTCCCTCTCATCCCATAAAATTGAACAAAATAGTATTTTGAAGAAGAAAAAAAAAGAATTAATGCTTTCTTACATTTATTTAATTTTTTTAAAAAAGACACATCTATTATTATTTTCATCTTTATATTAATCTATACATAATATTTTCATTATTATCACATTCTTCTACGAGATCTTATTATAAATTGATATGCCTTGTGTTTTTATTTTACAGTATTAATTTTTTGTATTAAAATTAAAATTAAAATTATAAATAAAGATAATTTAAAATGATTTTTCTTCCTTTCCCTCTCATCCCATAAAATTGAACAAAATAGTATTTTGAAGAAGAAAAAAAAAGAATTAATGCTTTCTTACATTTATTTAATTTTTTTAAAAAAGACACATCTATTATTATTTTCATCTTTATATTAATCTATACATAATATTTTCATTATTATCACATTCTTCTGCGAGATCTTATTATAAATTGATATGCGTTGTGTTTTTATTTTACAGCAAAGCATGAGTTTTGTTGATGTATATTTCTTTTTTTTTTTATTATTAATTTTTTATTTTTATTATTATTATTATTAATTTTTTTATGTTTTTAAAGTGATTTTTATTTGGAAATATATTAAAATATTTTTTTATTTTTTAAAATTTATTTTTTATATTAACATTTTAAAATAATACAAAGAAAAAAAAAAAAGGTAAGAATTCATCCAACGGGTCACATAAAATTCAAAGCCAGTCGATGTCCCCCTCTTTAATTAAACATTTTATTCTATCCTCCCTTCCAGATAATTCTCCTCTCCCTCTTTCCATTCCGCCACTCTTATCTCCCCCCCACTCTCTCTGCTCCAAAACGAAAATGGCCACTGTAATCAAAACGCCGCCGTTCAGTGCGCCACGGATTATCAACAGCAGCAGCATTTCCTTAAAATATGCAAATCCCTTATGCCTTTCTTTTAGCCACAACAACAACAGAAGTATTCCCAATTTTTCCCTTACCAAAAATTCTCTCCGGTTCCCCACCAAACCTTCCCTCCGGTTCGTAAAGTTCGCTCCTTTTTCTTCACAAGGAGAAACTGAAATCACCGAGACCGAGGAGACAATCCAGGAACCAGAAATTGAGGTATTATGATTTGCTTACTGGTTTGGTTTTATTGCTTTGCTTTTATTATTTTGGAGGCAATTGAAATTTGACTAAGAAATAGCAGTGGATTGTTGTTATGTAAAATTGGGAAGAATTCATATTTTTGGCGAAAGCTGGGATTTTACTTACCGGGTATTTTTCATTTCTGAAGACCTCGAAGAGGGATATCAAGTGTTTTAGGGGTTATCATGAAAGCTGTATTTTGATGATCAGAAAAGTTGACTGAAGGAAGCACATTGGAAGCTGAGATTTTGAGGAGTTTAGCATTGCAAAATGAAGATTGAATATCATGTTTAAATTGAAATTAGTTGCATTCCTTTGTTGGAGAGTGAAGAGTAGATAGGGTTCTAATGGAATTTGTTTCGGGAGATTAGGATACACACACACATATTTATGCTGTCTATATTCGAGTCCTTTTACTGAACAAGAAAGAAAGATTTCTATTGTTGATGATGGTCTCAACTTGTAGACTTTCTGTCATTTCTCAAGGTCTATGGTTGCAACTAACCTCGTTATACAATGTCTTGGAAATCTCTCATAATGAAGCAGATATGTGATATCTGGGTGTACTTAAAACGTTAAAAAGTGCTAAGCTTCAGTTTAACTTTTGTTTATCAGATAAAATTATAGTATCATTTAAATTAACCTTCAGGGTATTCAAACTAGGCACTTGTTTTCTCAAATCAATATCATTTTTTACTTATAGGAGACTGATTGCTTAAAGAGGGGTTGTAGTTTCAGAATTACCTGTAAAAAGTGAAACTTAATTTAGAGTTAGCTTTCCTTTTTCATGCATTAGGAGCCCCATGTAACCTTTTGGTTTTTGGCTACACTAAGTGAGCATTAAATTTCAGTTTTACTGCTTCCCAAACTCGGACATTCGCCAGTAAAGAATCTCAAATAAGAACTTCAGAATGCAAAAGATCCCACTATATGCCAGAACACGATCCTTAATTTGGGTCTTCTTCTTAAAACAGTGGTTTGAGGTGAGGGTTTAGTCAATTTGTTGTTTTTGTGAGTTTATCATGCATAATGAAAGTTATTGGAACCCATGCTTGAGTGGACTTAACTTCTTAGTGCGTGGTTTGTTGTGTGAAAAATTCTTCAATAATATTGTAAATACAAACCTCTTTCATGAAAAATACTAAATTCATTTTTTGTCAAAAATAAAAAAGCTTTTATAGTATCTTTATTACAACTCAAATAAAACTGCCAGAAAATATCATGATTTGGACCGTATTCTGTCATCTACTTTGTACTTTTGCTATTGAAAAATGCATTAAGATCTTGCTTTGTATGGTTAACGTGGCTGCATTTGGAATGATGATTCAATCCATCATTTCCATTTTTTATTTAAAGCAATGAAATTTACTGATCTTACAAAAACACAAACAATTTAATATAACTATACCTTCACACAATGAAATCTATTAAACAACCAAGAAGATTCTAGTAGAATTTCTCTAGATATATCATAATGGCATAGAGGATCCAATTCCATGTAGCCATTCCCTTTAAGGAATTAAGTTAAGAGCTTGTTTGGACTGATTGAGAAGTTATATCATATCTTTTCACTTCTGAAAATCTTTTTATCAAGCATATTTTTATTTCACACTGAACTCATTTACTAGGCATAGACATCCCATATCTAAGGAGACATTTGATGGATTGTATCTTGAGAACTTCCATGTGCACCACACTAAAAGGAGATGGTTGATAGACTTTATTTTGAGAGCTTTAAAAACCCTGAAGGATTTATTTTCAGGAATATAAGGCACATGATTTCATGATTTCACAAATCAAAGCAATTTTGACCATCAGTTTGTTGCCAGTGGTGTTGTGTAGTTGTTTTCTTCCTTTACAATGACCTTTGCCTTTTTCAAAGTTGATTTGGCTTCATTTTCACTATCATTCTTGCTGTTAGAAGACTTTTATTCATTTAATGCGAAGTGTTTTTGGGATAAGGAAGGAATGATCTGGACTTTTTTCTTTCTCTGTTCTTCGGCAGTCCTTTATTCCTTCTTTTTTGGTTGTCAGGGAAAGAATTCTAATTCATTTATATGCCTTAAACATTATTGTGATTCCCTAGCTGGCTTTCAAGGATGTTGGCTCTGCCAACTTTTTTGGTCTGGAAACATATTTGATCACAAATAAATTAAATGTACCATACAAAATTAAGATGATTGATTGTTGCTTGACCTATGATGTTGTTTAAGCTCAACTTTATTGATGCAGCAGGTATCTATGTTTTATCTGTTTTCAATAACTTATCTTTGGATTGGTTGGTAATTTGATGTTCTAGATCTGACTTGACAGTACAAATTATTGTTTTGTGCAATTTCTTGTGCATGTATTTTGTTTAAAGAGATGGTTTCTGCTTGCATGCGTTAGCTGATAAATTTATGTAGCAGGACTCATCTGATGGTGCTGTGGAGGTGGAAGATGCTGCAAGCAGTGAAGAAGAGATTGCTGATGCTGAGGACAAACCTTCAGTTGTCATGGCTTCTCTCCGGTCTTACAAAGAAGCTTTGGCAAGTAATGATGAATCAATAATTGCTGAAATAGAAGCATTTTTGAAATCCATTGAAGATGAGAAAATCGACAATGAAAGGAAAGTGGCCAGTTTGACTGAAGAATTATCAATAGAAAGGGAGCGGGTTCTTAGGATTAGTGCAGACTTTGATAATTTTCGGAAGCGGACAGAGAGAGAACGCCTCTCACTAGTAACAAATGCCCAAGGGGAAGTTGTGGAGAATCTGTTGTCTGTTTTGGATAATTTTGAGAGAGCTAAGACCCAGATTAAGACAGCAACAGAAGGAGAAGAGAAGATCAACAACAGCTACCAGAACATATACAAGCAATTCATGGAAATTCTAGGTTCGCTTGGCGTTGTTCCTGTGGAGACTGTTGGGAAGCCCTTTGATCCAATGGTGAGCTGCTTAGCTTAACTCAACTAAACTTCAGTATACATGACAACAGAGATTTGCTAAGGTTTGGGAAAAAAGGGTAAAAATGATGCATGTAGATTCAAGAAAGACTGTCATTGTAGTTTTCATGAACTATATACACACCTTGATAATTAATGTTGTTGGAATGGGAACCCTTAACTAAAATTATTACCCTTTTATTGATTGGCATAATGATCAGTCAAATGGATCGTTGGCTTAATGCAGGCGAGGTACCGAGTTGGCTCGAAATTCAGTCAAGTACTGATGAACTTTTTCGAAAATTTGATCAAGTTTGTTCTGGTTCTGGTTTTATGAAGGCTTGGACACGCTTTTAACTCAAACCAAGTCTTTGCTTATTTCGAGCCAACTCGGTGAGTTTGAACGTGTAGCATTGTATATATAAATGATCTTCAGATTGTACTTATAGCATGAATTTGCATATAAAAGAGGTAGGCAAGAAGGAACTTTTAACAAATCTTGTGTTAATTCTCATGTTTCTGATGGTATAATAAGCTTGTGGTTCATGAAAGTTTGGGTATTCCTAGGATGTTAGCTGGCTTTCTCTTCCTTTTTTAGATGACAGAAGATTTCGGGCAATTTTCTGACAAATCAAGATTTTCCTCTCTTGTGATAGTTGCATGAGGCTATTATGCGTGAGGATTCAGATGAACTTGAAGAAGGTACTGTACTTGAAGAATATCGCAAGGGGTTCAAGCTTGGTGACAGGCTCTTGCGTCCATCAATGGTGAAAGTATCTGCTGGTCCAGGGCCTGTGAAACCTGAACAAGTAGAGGAATCACAGGAAGAAGCTGAGGCTACTAGTGGAACTAGTGAAGGTGGCAGCACAGAAGAGGAGTCTGCTTAGAAGACAAGATAGCCTAGACTCAGTTTTGTAAGCACAAGCTGCGCTGTTGTGCCTAGTTTTATCTTTAGGACCCCAGTTTTGGTGGGTTGTGGTTGTTAAAAGATGATACTTCTACTGCCATTTGTTTCTTTTTAGGAGTTGATATTGGTCAAAAGGAAACACCATTTTGTCGTGGCCATTTTCTCTCTGCTTGTGCAATGTTCCCTGAGGTACTGCAAAATGACAGCAAGATATCAAATTTTATGGTTTCTATTGACGAAAATCCCCTCTGATTTAATGAATTAATTAAGGTTGGTTGCAGCCTTTTTAATTATAAGCTCTCTGCATGTTTCTTGTGCTTCGCTGAGCTCGAGGCCTGCTTTGTTCGAGTTTTTGCAGTTTCCCATTTCTGTTTTTCATCAGGCTTCTATGTTTTTCCACCATCACCATCATGCTTTGCTGATTCTCAAAGCTTCAATTAGGACCCCAATGCACAGTTGTAAAGAGACCACTGTTGTTTTTGCAGTATCTTTGTCGTAGGATTTTAAGTTATTTTTTAATGCAAAAAAATATGCTTGTATTATGAATGTATTTTCTTGCATTATAAAAATTTTAATTGAAAATTAACCAGTTAATACAGTCTAAAATAAAATAAATCTGAAATAAAATGAAATAATAAATCATGAAAAAAATTATTAATGGTGACTAAAGATTAAAGTGGAAAGAATAGATTAAACTCTTTTTTTATATAATCATATGTCAATAAAAAATGGATATTCATCACAAATGCAATGGTTTAAATTTTGTAAAAAAAAAAAAACTGTAATTGTTAGTATAAATTCTCTTTTATAATTAATGAATGTATCTTTCTTTTTTTAAAAAAATATATACATCTTCCTTTCACTATGTTGCATATTACATAGAAATTACAAGCAATTAAAACTAAGATAAAAAAAATTCTAATGACATGAAATAAGTAAAAAATATATCTTTAATCAAAACCTCTTTCATAATGCGTTATTTCTTTTTTTGAAATTTTTTAAAAGTTTTATTTAAAAAAAAAGAGCTTTTCATAATCTTAAAAGCAAGTTTTAATAAATAAAATAATAAATTAATAATTTTGACGTGAATATATTAACAATATAAACAATAACAATGCTAATAAAGATTATAAAAAGAACTTACAATAGTTTTTTTTATAAATATTTCATCAGTAATTAAAAAAACTATACATTTAGATTTATAGATTTATAAGTAACTATTTAGAATCAATTGTTAACATTACCATGAAAGATGCCAATATCGTTTAAACATAATGGCATAATTGGATAGTTATTTAAACATTATTTAAACAAATTTAATTAAAAAGAATTTAAATAAAAAATTTGAAAAGAAGAATAAAAAAATAAAATAAAAGAAAGAGTCAGGCAAGCATAAGATGGGCATGCCCTCCTGCCCGCATGAAACCTAGGATCATATACCTTTCTATTTTTTCTTTGGTGAGGCGGACATCCATTTTTTTTAAAAGAATTTAGTGGATTATATGTTGTTTGGATAGGTATGATTGGATTTGGAAAACTCATATTTTAATTTATTTTTTATTTAAAAACGTAAAAAAGTTTCTCATAAATCTTTATAGCTTCATTTCCAATAACAAAACACTTTCTAATTATTTTAAAATAAAATAACTTTATGAGCTTTAATTTTCTTTTTTCAAGGCTATTTTATCTAAGATAAAAATTATTTTTATTAAGTGTAATTTTTTAAAAATAAAGTAAAAATATAGTTATTAGTGACTAAAATCGAGTAACTTGACCGAAAAAAAGAAAATTCAAAATCAGAAGGGATCTAAATAGGAAAAAGAATTCAATCAATGGATCAAAGTATAGATTTACACTCCTCATGAATAGTTAAGTGAAAAAAGCTGCTGGTTATTGTCAAAAGTTAAATTTGGTCCCTTTTCTTTTAATTTTATCCTTTGCAACAATTCTAAACCTCCTAATAATTAAAAATTGGCAATGCTATTAAATCTCAATTCATGCTCCGACACCTTGTTGCGTGCATAATCGTGAAAATAAACGAGAACGAAAAAATCCCAATTGAAAGAATCTACAGCTAGAAGATAAAAAAAAAACCTTGAAGGGATCATGAAGGAATTTTGGCAATGCTATATTGCTTACAAATAGAAAAATGCACATGTGATTCTTCGCAAGCCCGACATGAACCTTGAATTGATGCAGTTCCAAGAGCAATTGCTGTAGACTCTTGAAATCTGGAGGAGAAAATTAATGAGCTGTAACTAAAATTCATTAATATTTTATTGTAGCGTTGAATATTATTTATTATAAGTGATTAATTTATCATGAGTTACACTGTATTATACTATAATGCAAGTACTCTGCACTATAAATACTTTTATTATAGAGTGCATTATTGATAGGAACATATAGGAAGGTTGCAGCCTGCAAGTTATAAGCGTCAGGTTAGAGCGTCTTTATTTAGGCGGCTGCGGCTGCATTTTAATTAAAATATAGTTTATAGTGGTTTGATAAAAAAAAATTAATTTATTGTACATGAGTTTTATATAATTAATTTTTACGGTTGAAATACAATTAATAAAAAATAAGAAAAATATTGCTTTTCATTCGCTATATACGTTAATTGCAATATTCAGTAAACAGTGCAATTAACATGAACAGTGCAATTCACCGCACTCTTCACATTGAATTGTTAATTTTTTTAAGTGTTAATTTTATTAATATTTTCTAAATGTTAATTTTATTAATATTTTTTATTAATATTTTTTAATTTTATTAATATTTTTTTAAGTGTTAATTTTTTTTAATATTTTTTAAGTGTTAATTTTTTTAATATTTTTTTAAGTGTTAATTTTATTAATATTTTAAAAAAACTAGTTTATAGTGAATTAAATTTATTTGCAATATAATGTGAACAATACTTTGTTCTCGAAAAACTAATATTGAGTAAATTAAATTCACTCGCACTGTAATATCAATTTTATACTTGATAATATTTTATCTAATTTTATTACACGCTTAAAAAATTATGAAAACTATAATTCTTATCGAATAAATTTTATATGTAATGTAATTATAAATAGTTTAATAAAATAAAAAATATTTTAAATAAAGTATTATTTATTTCATGATATAATAGGAATAATTAATTCTATAATAGTTAAATTTAAAATCATCAATATTAATATATATTTTTAAAAATTATTTTATAACTTCAATTTCAAAAGCTTTTTTAACCAAACACATTAAATTACTTTTTTTTTAACTTTAATTTCAACCACAATTTTAACCAAATATCTATTTTTTCAAACCAATCTCAACTAAAAATACTTTTTATAAAACAATTTTTTTCAAATCATAACCACAACATTTGTTATGCTGCAACACTAAACACACTCCTGGAATCGCATCCTCTTAGGCTACACGCATGTAGTGTTTGGACTACCTATCTAAAATTGGGTAAACACGTCACCACCTAATGCTTGATTTGTTTTCTTTTCGGTGCAGGCCAAGCACCATATTTGAGTAGTCTATACCTTTACTTTTAACTTTTTTTAAGTATAATTGAGAGCAGTGGTATGGAAATTATTATTATTTGTTTTATTAATATTATTTTTTAGTATAATTAATATTATTAATCTTTAACATATTATTATATTTGGTGTTATAAATAATATGATTTTTATAATAATTCATATTATTGTTACTAAAAATATTATTATTTGTATTATAAAAATTTTAGTATTTTCATTAAAAATTTTAAGAATAAAAATATTATTATCATCATTAATAAATTTTTAAAAACTGTTATTACTATGAAAAAAACCACGTTGGCAAACATGGTTTTCCTCTTGAGGGCAGGTAGCGTAAGCGCCACACGATGCTTTGACTATTTTCTCTTAGCTGTAGCCCAAGTGCTAGGTAGCGCTTTGACTGGGGCACTCATAGGCATAGCCCATGGCTAGCCCTGGGCCTGGCAAGCAGGACCCAAAATAGAATTGAATCCTGACTACGAGCAAACCAACACCACGTGATGCTTGGGTTAACCAACACCACGTGATGCTTGAGTTGTCTATATTTTTATTATAATTACAAGTATTGATATTAAAAACATTATTATTAGTTTTTTTAAATTTTTTTTGGTATAATTAATTTTCAGAGTATTATTAGTAAAAATATTATTGTTTATTTTGTTGATATTATTTTTTTTGTATAATTAATATTAAAAAAATTATTATATTTTTTTCTTAATATATTTTTTCGTATAATTGATAGTATTGGTGTTGAAATTATTACTATTATTTTAGACTAATTAACAGTGTTGATCTCGAAACTATTATTATTTGTTCTCTTAATATTATTTTTTTGGTATAATTAATTTTAAAATTAATATTATATTTTTTTAGCATAATTAATAGTATTAATATAAAAAAATATTATTATTATTGGAGTTATAAATAATATTATTTTTATAATAATTAATAATATTAATACTAAAAATATTATGATTTGTATTATGAATATTATTACTTTCAGTAAAATTTATAAGAGTGTAGTTTATTGTAATTAATATTATTAATAAAATAATTGACGAATTTGAAAGAAAATGTTATATTATTTACTATTTTTACCAAATATATTGTAATAATAATCTTATCAAATTACACTTAATTTTACATTTACTTTTATTTATAAATTACATATAAATTATTAGTTACAAGATTTAAAAATAAATTTGGATCCTGCTATGTACATTACCCAAATAAGCATGGGTCTTACACGGCCTCGCCCAAGGCCACCTCAAGGCTAGACTTCGGTTAGGTTGTGCAAGACTCAAAATAATTTTGGGTCCTAGCCGAGCAAGATCCATATATGTTTAGGACCTAACCTGAAATGATCTAGATAGGCTTGGATCCTCCTTTTAATTTTTTTTTGAAAGTTAAAAGTGAGCCTACGGCATAGTGTGACCCACCTATCTAATTAGTCACTATTTGGAATTCAAATTAGTACCTTTGATGCCAATTAGTAGTTACTTAATTCAGTTGGTAGTTATTGAATTCTGAATGTATATCTCTAGTAGAGTCAATTAGTTAATTACATGTGATATTAATTTTTTTTACATAAATATATTTAATTTTTAATAAAAAAATTTGTATCTTTAATATTCACCATTATTTAATTAATGAATTAATGTTTGATAAATAAATATAAAGTTCCCGGGTTAAAAATACTTTGTAAAGAAAATTATAAAATTACTATAATTATGAGACTCATGTTGCATCAAAGTATTGTTTCTAAATATTACTATTTAATGCTCTATTAAGATTTGATATTAATTAGAGCTGTTAAAATTGTTGAATCTTATGTTATTTAGTTTAGGAAAGAAAACATTTGTTTTCATAAGTAAAAATATAAAAGATACTCATAACTAATATGTTATTTCCTTTATGAAAAGAGATAATTGTTCTAATTGATATAAAGGATACCTATAACTAATATGAAGGTGCATGTTATATAATATGTACATCGAACTTATTTGTGTGAGAATTCTATATGGAGAGATCACTTATAACTATAAAAGGACTTATGTGATGACTGTGTGATTCTTAGATTTGAGATTAATGAGTTCTTCTATATAAAGGATATTGTGCTTTGATCCTGCTACACGTTGTCTTAACCATGGGTAACAAATAAGCACATATTGGGTATAACATAAAGTATACGAGAATATCTGAGCAATTAAGAAAGGATTTATCATTCTAGATGACTTAGATTAAAAATTTCTATTTGTTATCAAATAGTATGATTGTAAATCTTTGCACAATAAGAAATGAGATTTAAAAAAAAATTAAATTTTATTTAAAGAACTAATAATTATGGTCTTGAGAATAAATATAATTCAATAAAGTAGACACACTCTATGCTATAATGTTTAAATTATAACATTGTTGATGAATTGAATAGTAATTACACTCAGAAACTAATCATTGAAAGGTTACGTAAAACTATTTATAACTTTCTTAATATTTATGAGAGCATGACTCGTTACTAGACATTTTATTTGATTTTTAAATATAAATAAATAAATTAATTTAATCTTATTTTTATTTAAGATTATGATTTACATTTAACCCAACTGATTCTCATCAAAATTTAATGGGTCTCACGCATAAAACTCATTAGTTGGAAATTAAATTGGGATAATTAATTCAGTGTGACTTGATTGTAAATAAATTTTAGAAATTAGGGACTAGAAAGTACTAATATACATGATTATAATTATAGACCTATGAAAAATCAAGTAGGGACTTAATTGAATAAATTATTAAAATTATTCTTAAATGATATATATGATACATGATATTATTTAGGGGACAAATTAATATTTTACAATTTATAGAATTTTTAGATTTTCTATAATAGAATCTTATACTCTTATTTTTTATACACAACAAAAAGAAAAATTATGTAAGTTACATAACATCCAAATTACATTTTCCCTCTTAAAAGTTTTAGAAGATTTTTCATTAGTGATTTATATGAGTTATTGTTGAAGGTCATATATTTAGATAACTTATTGTTTATGATAAGTTATTTTTAAAATAATTATTCAAAATAAAAAAATATTTAATCTTTATAATTTTTATATAAACCTTAAATAATTTTAATTTTATTTAATAAGATGATTAGAACTTTTAAAAATATTAAATTTATTATTTATGCTGCATATATGTTTTTAAAAAAACTTAAGAGTGGTAACGGAATTAGGGTCGTTGATTATATATTTTAATTATTATTAATATTAATTGTGAATTAATTTTACATGAAAAATTATTTTTTCTTAAAATTTTTTATTTTATGTTAAAAAAAACAAAAATTATTTTCCTCATGTTTTTGAAAAGAACAAAAATCATTTTTCTCTTCCAACTTTTCTGGCTAGATCTAGCTGCGGCGCCAACCTTGCTGTGGCCAGGTCATCGCTGTTGGAGAGGGCAATAGCCTTGGCTGTTGCCTCGCCAGAGCACCGCCAGCTTGCCAGCACTTCTCGTGACACACCGCGAGGCTATTGCTCGCACTGCAAGAGAGGTTGCGTGAGGACTGCGCCTCGCTCTGATTTGAGCAGCGACGACCTTGGTTGCCTCTACTGGCATTGCCATTGGCTGTGGGCAGTGTGCCCCCTGCCGGCGAGAACTAGAAAAGAAGAAGATGAGGAGCAAACTTACAATTATGCCCCTGCATATTTTATTATATTATAATAGATTTTTCAGGGGTAGAATAATGATTTTTCCGTGGCTAATATACCTTATTACAGTAGGATTTTGGATAGAATTATGATTTTATTTCTAAACTTATAAAATATTGATTTTATATTAAAATTGAAATCTTAAATTAAATTAGTTGTAGAATAATTTTTCTAACTGGATTAGAATTTAATTAAAGTATTTTAATTCATGATTTTGATTTTTATGTTATCCTCATTGGATTATTATTTGATTGAATTTTTTAATTAAAGTATTTTAGAAAAAAATGAATTTTTCTCTGTATAAAAAGGTTTTAAGCTAGAAAATTTTATTTAATTGATTCTAAAATAATTTAGGATGCTAACATGAATTTTAATATGATTGATTTTCTTATTAAATTTTTAAAATATTTTTTTAAGAAAAAAATATTAAATAAAATTTACTAAATTTAAGAAATTATCAAATTGAATTTGATTTAATATTTTTAAGTGTTAGAAATATTACTATAAAATTGTACACAAAGCCAATAATTAAAATCAAAGCATAAAATATATTTATTTATGTATATTAATGTGTTTTAATGCATGATGAATGATTATAAACATTAAAAGACTAATAAAATTGTGTTTTTGATAATGGAATGGTTATAATATTAAATAGAGTCTTTATGTATTGTCTTTATATTATTTTTCTATTTGGGTTATAAAATTCTTCTTATTTGATTTTTTTTGGATGTAATTTTAGGTTTTTTTTATAAAATTATATAAATTTTATATAATTTATATAAAAATTTTATTTTATAATTTAAGATAAAAAATAACGACGAGAGGAAGGTTACAATTGTGATCTTCACAAAAAATTTATGAATTTCACAAAAAGTTTATGAAGATTTATAGCCGCTACCTATGTTTTGACATTTTAATATGTTTTGACATTTTAATTTTTTTTATTGACTCAAAAAAATTAGTTTAAATATGTTAATAATTATTTAATTAAAATAACATGTTAAGGATATATATTTATATATAATTATTATGTATTAAAATAATAATTTTTTTTTTATTAATATATTAATTAAATATTAAAAATATAATTTATTTTCTTATGAATTTAGATGCATAAAACAATAATCTTCCAAAACAAATAAATTTTCCTAACTGAAATTGATATGGGTAAACGTCAAATCAAAGAAAGTTTGGGACAGATGAGAAATTCTCAAAAGATTAATAGTTGCTTAGTAATATAATTAGGAGTGATTTTTATTTAGAAATTTATTAAAATAATATTTTTTATTTTTTAAAAATTATTTTTTATATATCACATCAAAATAATATAAAAATATTAAAAAATATTAATTTAAAATAAAATATATAATTTTTTTAAAAAACTTTCAAAATATAATTAGTATCGAAATAGAGAGACGGAGAGAGAGTCAAGAAATTTTGTCTGCGAAAACAAGAATTGCTCTCATGGTTTCACTGTAACTGAAAGCATCGGCCTCAACCCTCAAGAGCGAGCCCTGAAAGCCTGAGGGGGCTTGCTAGGAACCTCATACTGCTGGAGATAGCAAGCACTTCACGTTTTGGAGTGGAACAGAAATCAGAGAGAAGACCGGTTTGCCGTTTAAGTAATTGCAGCCTTTAGGACGCTCATGTTTCCACCAGCTTGCAACAGTTCAGAGATGAAGCTAAATATTTTTTTTTTGGTAAATGGGTCTTCACTTTTAGTTGATTATATATTGTCCATATCTCTGGTTTTGAATTTTATTGCATTCTGGGATCTGGGTTTATGTTGAAGTTGCTATCTTTATAAGAGAATGACATCAGCCTGTTAGATAAAACAAAATTCACACCAAATTCTGTATTTGTTATCAAAAACCCAAAATTTTTAGATGTGAAGCGTGTTTCTTTATCTTCGGCGGAAATAATTGCCAGCAACCAAGACCTTCTGACCGAAATTCTCATCCGAATACCTGCAAAACCTCTCCTGAAATGCAAGTGTGTATCAAAACAGTGGCTCTCTTTAATTTCTGACCCCAAATTCTGTATCTGGCATGCTTGCCGCCAACGAGTCCTAAACCCCACACCCAATGCCCTCCTGCTCAACAACTTTTACTCATCCACTCCGACTTTCCAGTTCATCCCTCTCATTGGTGATGATTCATCGTCTTATTCTCAAGCTGCAGTCTTTGACTATTTGAATGTGTCTCCGAATTATCGGCTCAAGATAAAGAATTCTTGCAACGGATTGATCCTTTGTATGTCCATCTTCTATGGCCGTGGTTTTGATGATGCAGGTTCTGAACTCAAGGGTGTTATTTGTATTCCCACTACCAAGCAATTCAAGACTCTTTCTTTTCCGGTTCCTAAATTCGGGAATTCTAAAACATATTCAAGTTTTTATGGTTTGGCCTTTGATCCCTTAAAATCACATCACTACAAGATCATTTGTCTTCATGTTGATTATCGAGTCTCTAAAAATCTCCAAATTTATCTATATTCCTCACGTACCAACTCTTGGAGCTTCTTGCAAAACTCTTTGGAAGCACCAACTTTGTATGGTTTTGTGAATGGGGTTTTCTGCAATGGTGCTATTCATTGGTGCAGTTGTGAACAAACCACATTGTATTTCGATGTAAATACTGAAAGTTTGAAGATAATGCCAACGCCTCCTATATTTTCGACTGTAAACAGATTTCGGGAAATGATGTACTTTGGGGAATCAAGGGGCCGTTTGCACTTGGCAGGCATAGGACGCCGTTTCATCTTTGGATTTGATGTTTGGGAGATGGCTTCTGATTATTCTGGATGGTCTTTTCTGTACCATGTGAGTCTTCATAGTATGAAAAGGGCATTTCCTGAACAAAAGTTTGATACATTTTCAATATTGAATGTTCTTCTGGCTGAAAAGAAAGAAGAATTGAAGGTTGTGATATCAGTTGGCAGTATAGCCGTGTCCTTGAATGTTTTCGATGGTACATCGAAGATGCTTAGTGTTTTAGAGCCAGGACTTGAATTTCCTGCTGTATTGGGT
>NW_011500012.1:335177-358336 GCF_000495115.2 Populus euphratica | reverse complement strand
CCTGCTGAATTGGGTTATGAAGGGCAGATGCCTTTCAATACTTTCAGTCCCTTGTTTGTGTTTGAGCATAACACTTTCACTGATTGGTATTCCAATCATCATGTTGATTGTTATGCAATTCTGCAATGTTGAAATTTCTGGTTTTGAGCGGAGATGCCAGAGCATTCCAAAACCTGGGCTTGGCATATGACCATCCAAGTTGGTGACCTGGCTTTTATCAAATGGTTAAAGAGAAGCTAGTTTTATCATGACAACCAGGCTTCCCAAATTTTAGTATCAGCTAGTATCAGATATATTTCCCCTTTTGCAAAGCTCACTTATAGTTTTGGCTGTTCTCTAATTCATACATGTATTAAGTTTTATGGATACAAAAATTGTTGAATGATGATAACATTGCAACTTTAATTTGTATAGTAACATCATAACTATTGGGTATTTAAGATATATTTCGGTCCAGTAGTGAGTCTGACTACAAAAGCATACTATGTGAATTCGTAAAGACGATATCTTTTATCATGGGTTACTTGTTTACATCATTGGCCATGGATTTTAAAATTGTATTTGAGTTGTTGGTGCCACTTTGCTTTTAATAGCCTGGATTCTATGCATGTTGCATTTCCTCGATGAATGTTATTGGGTTCACGTGTGTGTTTCATTTTCTCGTTGATCTGCTTTTGTCTGTTTTTTGGCCATTACAAAGCTGGTTATACAACGCTGATATAACCATCAAGATTCCACTCAGAATACTCGATAAGAAGTTCACCTTTACTTGATTTTCTATCCAAAAAGATGTACTCAGTTGGTAGCGTTTATCATGCTACTAGTGCCATGCTAGCCAGAGGTCTTTGCAGATGAGAAATTAAGACGTTCCTCTAAGCCGTCACAGTATCCAGACAAAGCTCATTTATAGGTACCTCTAAATTGAAACTTCATGGGGTGGGCTTGTCTTGCCATTTTAACTTCATGGGAGGGTTGTCACTAACAGAATTACTATTAATCCTCAGTCCCTTCTCCTCTTTCGTTGTGCTCACATGTTAAAGCAGCTTGGTTGCTTTCTGATATTGGTGATTACGTTTTGTTGATGGCAACATCTGCTTTTGGTCATTTTTATCTCGTGATGGAATCGTCTCATCTAGATCATCATCTTGAGGCTATTTGGATTTTTATGTTAGCTTGTATTGGGCAACAAAAATTGTTTGTCACGGTAAGCCAGTGAAAGAGCCATCAAACTGTTGCCTTCGCGTTTTCTTGTGATCATTAATGCAGTCAACCTTTTCAGTCGGCTGTCATCTCTGTTTGATTCTGTATCCTATTGGTCTCATATGGGACAGATCGCGAAGATCAATGTTAATGGCTTATGGCATCGTGCAAAACTGAAGGCAGTGCAGATGCTGGTATTGTTTTCCACAATTATAAAGGTGATAGTGGCTGGTTTAGCATTTCGCAGCCGTCTATTAATCCATTCATGCCAAGCATACGTTGCCCATGGTGGCCTTGTTCTGGAGAGGATCATGGCTTCACAGAGGTGGTTCTTCACTAAGATGGTCATCTGCAAAGTCATGCCAGCCTCTCTTCATGAACATCTCTCTAGGCTGGGAATGGTAATCAGCAAACACTTTCTCTCTAAATCATTTGTCACCTACGGTGATGTATATTATGTTCCTTGCTCATAAGAAATGGCTGGTCATTTGTTCGCTCGTAATGCTGGTAATTTAGATAATTATGCTACTAGGTTCAAAGATCCTCTGTGTATTTTCTTTGTTGTGTAAAATTCTGATTGTGTTGTAGTTCAATGGTAATTCCATCATTTATCTTGGAAAACTGAGTGGATTTCAGTTGCAGCTAGAGTTGCCATATCTGCAATGGTGTACTCACCCCTCATTTATCTTGGAAAAATGAGTGGATTTCAATTGCAGCGAGGGTTGCCATATCTGCAATAGTGTACTCCGGTTCTTATTTCAGAATTTTCTCAAGGATCCTATGCCTAGGTATCAGACCATAGACAGATAGTTGTGATGATCGATCTGACACCAAGTTGCTGACCAACTATTGATTTCTTGATAAAATGCTATTTGTTCTTCGTTTTTTTCTTCCAATATGGAGAAATTATAATTAGGAACTAAACAAATCAAATAGAGTATAGGATTCTCCTTCTAAACCAAGCTCAACAATCATAGTGCACTAAAGAAATAAACAAAAAAGTAAAAACAAATAATGCAGTAAAAGGTAAAGAAGAACTATAAATGAAAGCAGTAAAGGAAAGAGATAAATTGCACAAAAAAACTTGTGAATAAAATTATACATATAGAGTTGGCCATCGTTTCTGATGATGTTTTATTTATTATATAATTTGAGTTCCGTAATCTTTTAACTCTAATTTTCTATAAATTGTTTATAAAACATAAAAAGTTTATATTATAAATTCTAATACAATTTAAATTTCTCTCTTTTCTTTTCTTAGTGATCATATGAACTCCAACTAAATTGTAACACTTGCCATTTTAATTTATTGATGATTTGTTTTTCAATAGAACTTCGTCTTCTTGTAAATTAAATTATAGACATAATTTCAGCAAGAGTTTATTAAAATATATAGCTGCATACAATTTATATTTAAAATATTCTTACAAAAAATAAAACAATCATCCAATGCTTTTCTTGAATTTGATTTATGGTAACCAAGTCAAAATTTGTATTTTGTTAGAACATAAATTTAGGTGTGTATTATAGAGTGAGATTTGCTGATTTGATATTTTAAAAAATATTTTTGATTTATCTTTAAAGTGTTTTGAAAAACTCTCATGAGGCGTTTAAACTTGATTCAATTAAATTTTATTCTTTGTAAACTTCAAGTATTAATGAAAGAAGCTTGGAAGTCTTGTTTTTTTTTTTATAGACTTCATGTATAAATAAAGGAGGTCTGAGAGCTTTTAAAAGAGATTTCTTATTTGAAAAGCTTATTTTGAAGAAAATTTTGCATCTCTAAGAATTCTTTTTTCTTTATCTAGAGTGAGACCTTCTATTTATAGAGAGTTGTAGAGACACTCAAGTATTTTGTTAATATCATATGATATTTTTTTTTATTAGTTGATTCTTATTTATAGGATTTTGTATTTATGACAAAATATTTTAAATACACCATTCATATATCAACCTTCTATTGACCAAGAAATATATAAAGATCTATTTATTTTTCATGTTATTTATTTTGATTTTACTTTATTTTTATGAAAAAATACAATAAAAATAACACAGTGAAATTTGATTAGTAGAAATTTTTTATTTTTACATGTGCTATATCAAGACAAATTTATTTTGCCTTAAAATAAGTGGACACAACTCGAAAAATAAGGCTAAGAGATTTTTATACTTTGAATATATTATTTGAACTAAAATTTAATTTTATCATATTAAATTTTCACAATTATAAATATATTTCATTGTGAAAGTAAATTATAATTGTCAAAATTAAAAATTTAATGATTAATTTTAAATTAAATTAAATCAAATAATAGAATCAAAATTTTTTGCTAGATTTGAAACAATTATAATTCTCTTATGCATTAACAATAACTAGTAATTATAATTTAATGAAAGTAAATTACAAATTTTGAGGAGCAAAGTGAAAATCATAAAAGTTTCTCTTATGCATTAACAGTAACTAGTAATTTTGACCTGCCTATAAGATTTTTTTTTTCTTTTTCAAAAATAGTTATTGTATAATCCTGTTTTGAAGGTTTTGTCATCTTGAATCTAATAAAAAATGTGTCTACAACTCTAACTAGTAGTTAATAAGTTATGATCGAGGATAAACATTAGTTCCCTTTTCTTTTATCTTGATTTTTGTATACTCAAAATTTAGCAATTATTTTCCTGTCTAATGCATTGCTAGTGAGAGATGAATTTGTTAAGAGGAAAGTTTTTCATAAACACGAAATTTAATCAAATTTCTCGTATATACTTGGATTTGTTTTCTTCTAATTAGGCAAGAGTCCACATATAATAGGGTAAAGTGTGACTATAAAAAAATCACATTACCCCTTTGTTTTCTTTTAAAAACAGTGCGGGCCACTAGCTAAAATTGATCTCCAACATGTATGTCGAATCTTATAACTTGTTTTTCTTTTACTTTACTTTTTTTATTTTCTTGTGTGTGTTTTTTTTCCAATAACTTCATTTCTCATTCAAAATAACATCTTTTTTACCATAGAAGAAGTTATATATTTATAAAGGTAAGAGTATTTTGCCAGCCAACCAAACACCACCATGGTCTAAAGCTTTCTTTATCAAATTGTATGTTGATTGATCTGGTAACATATATCATTTGGAAGCTTGAATCCAAAACCCTGTTGATAAACCAACAAACCTTTTCCTTTGTTTTGATCTAGTAGTGGGGTGTCTGTATAACACTTTTTATTGTCTAATGCAAGAATTTATTTCTTGTGATGGTGCAATAGAGTTCTTCAATGACATGCTTGATTTATTTGAAGTTCAAGTATCTGTAGACCAAAGTATTTTTGATAATTTTTCTTTAAAATAGGGTTAATAGTTGACGATGCTTGTGCTCATGATCTTGCCAGTAATTATGGAAACTAAGGTTGATTTGTGAGAAGAATTTCATCCAAGATATGATTTGTGAACCGTTTCTTAATAAACACTACTTTTTTCATGGGATTTGATGTGTAAACTATTTCTCAATTATTGTTTCATTTGGAGAGCATTTTCTCAATAGTCATTACATGTAGAGAATCATTACTTAACAATTATGGAGCTTAATTAACAATTTCTCAACAATTGCTACATTTGATAAGTTGTTACTCAATAGTTGTGAAGCTTGACAGATGGTTTCTCAATGGTTGTTGCGTTTGATGAATTGTTATTCAACTCATGTAGTGCTAGATGAATTGTTTCTCTTTATGGATCTTGATGAATCATTTCTCTATGGTTGTGGTGCTTAATAAACCATTTCTCAATGCTTGTTGTGTTTGATGAGATGTTACTCAATAATTATGGAGCTTGACAAACTGTTTCTTTATGGCTATGGAGTTTGATAAACTATTTCTCAATAGTTCTGCATTTGACAAACCATTAATCAATCATTATGGTGCTTGATGAACAATTTCCCAATGATTATTGTGCTTGACAAGTTGTTATTTAATATTTATAATGCTTGATGAATTGTTTCTCAATGCTGTGGAGCTTAATGAATCATTTCTTAATAGTTGCTGCATTTAAAAAACCATTACTCACTGGTTGTGGTCTTCAATAAAACGTTTCTCAATAGCTATTGTGTTTGATGAGTTGTTACTCAATAGTTATGGAGCCTGACGAACCATTCCACAAAAATTATTACATTTGATAAATCGTTACTCAACAATTATGAAGCTTGACAAATCATTTCTTAATAATTATTGTGTTTAACAAATCATTACTCAATGATTGTGGTGTCAACAAACCATTTCTTAATGGTTATAGAGCTTGATGCATTGTTTTTCAATGATTGCTATTTTTGATAAACCATTTCTCAACGGTTGCTACTTTTAACAAATCATCAAGTTTGGTGACTCACAACTTCCTATCAAACATGAGAAGACCTTTGATCCAGGTAGTTTTCAAATGTTTTCTTCTTCTTGTTATATATATTTTTTAAGACTTGTAAACAATATTGGACTTGTGATTTTGTTACTTATGCTTTTATGTTATGGTTGTGTTGTCAGGTTATTTTTTTTCCACCATGCAAACAATTATATAGGTCAAGATAGTTTTAAAGGGAGATGTAATTTAACTTATAATAATTTCTAAACTGTTAATGTACCTTTGCAGATAAAGGATCAAGTCATAATACAACTTAAAATAAAACATTGTTTTTAGTTAAAACAATTTATGTGACTATACTCAAAACAAGTTCCAAGATATATGCATACCTATATTGTTAAGGGATTAAGTCATATCATAATTTAATTTATCTTTTTTATTATCCATAATTTTATTTCACATGGGTCAAGAGCTATATTAGATCTCAAACATAATATCTCTTTATAAATTTATTATTAATATGCTTAATCTTTAATCTATTCTCATTGATGATTTGGAGAGGAATTTGTTGAACCACATAAGATCCATCCTATTTGGAAAGGAACTTATTACCCATATGGTTTGACATATTTATTTGTTGTAACACCAAGATGAGATCTTATACTTGGAATCAACATAATCACACCTTCTTGTTAAAAGCCTTATAAAGTTAAGTTTCATAGCGTTTTAAATGTTGTTTTGTCTCGAAACACTTTTCATCTAACATATCATTTAAAACTAAATTATGCACACAACTTTTTTGTTGTTGTATTGTAGAATTTTTTTTTTCATTGTTACTTATGATATTCCTTGAAATCCTATAACAATAGATGATTTTTTCTTAAATGAAGTCCATAACTATCTTTTTATTGATATATTTTAATGTTACAACTTCAATCCATTTTGATAAGTAATCGGTTATGACCAATATGTAAAAATGCTTGTACGATTTTTTATAATGACCTTACTATATAAAGTCCCTAAGTATCAAGGAATAAGAAGCAACTATCATATATAAAGGCTCAGATGGTTGATGGATCAAATTAGGATGAAATTGACATGTTTGGTATTTTATAGCATAGTTAATGCATTCTTTCACCATTTTAGGCTAATAATATCCAATTATTTCGATGAAAAAGAAGTTTATGACACAATTGATGAGCTTTATAAATTCCAAAATTTGTTTCCTTTAGAGCTTTTATAGGTTCTTATTCTCCAAGATAATGCGAGAAGACTCCATCAAAATAGTATTGACAAAGAGTGTGTTGTAAGTATATGAAGTGAAAAACTCTTCACCTCACCACTATCTTGTAGTGTAGATATTTAGGTAGTTTACTATATTTTAAATAGTTGATAAGTAGATGGCAATAATCTTTTTTTTTTTCAATCTCATATACAAAAACCACACTTAATTATTCTTTCTCATCTACATCACTCGTTATCGGTGGAACCATTCATATTTAACATATAAAGACTTTGATTTTTTCACTATATGATGCTAATATTGATGACAAATTTGCTATGACATTGGCTAACATATTCTTCTCTTATAATATGTGTTACAAAGTAATGTAATCAAGTGATGTCATTAGTTTCAATGTTTACTTGTGATATGGAAGGAGTTATAGCTTCTTAACATTATAAAGTGAAATGATTTTCTTAGTAATCAATTTGAAGTCTCCAAACACTTTAATATGAGGCATCTTTATTTTCACTATCATCCTTAACCTAATAACCAAAGCTTGATATTCAACCATATTGTTGGAACAACATTTAATACACGAGAAAATGAATGGCAAGACTTCCCCTTCGAGTGTAGTAAAATTACCCTGACACCAAATCCATTTAGTCACGATGCCACCATCTAAGGATATTTTTTAAGGTTTTGACATTTGAGTGAGCAAAATGTTCTCATAAGATAAGTCTTTAAAAAAAAAAAAACTCTCATTCATTAAGAACATGATGATTGACAAGAAAATCAGCTAATGTTTGCTCCTTGATTGTCTTTTATGAGACATAAAAAAATTTAAATTCTATAAGTAATAACCTTTATTTTTCTAATCTTCCTTATAAAAATGACTTTAAGATGATGTATCTGGGAGGGTTGACTTAAGAGATTAATCACATTGAATATGCTTGAAGGTAATGCCTGAAATTTTTTATGGAAAACATTAGCCTGACATGTCTTCTCTATTAGAGAGTAATTTTGTTCAAGCCCATTTAAAGTACTATTCTATAATATATTTGGTTCAACCCCATGTAAAGTCCTCCTTATATAATAGAAAACACTCTCTTTGTCTTTATTATTTTATTAAACCAATAACAATCCCAACGAACATGTTTCAACAATAATATAGAGAATAAAATATCATCCTTGTACTAGTGCCTATAACACTAAAGGAATAAACAAGTATTAATTGATCTTTGTTCATGTTATTAGTGCAAGCTTCATCCAAATGAAATGGCACATCCTTTTTCATAAAACAAGTAAATAGCTGACATCTACTTGCCAAGTTAAAAATGAATCTTCGTATATAGGTCAATCTTCTATGAAGGCTTTTCAATTCATTAATGTTTCATGGCTTTGACATTATTAAGATAACATCAATCTTAGACTGACCAATCTCAAGTCCTCGATATCAAACTATGAATCCTTAGGAGTTTGCCTAAGGATACACCAAAAACATATTTCAATAGATTTATGTTTAGTTAGAATCAATATAATTGTTCAAACACTAGACAAAGATCTTGCAATTGATTTTCCTTTTCTTTTGATTTCATCATAAGGCCATCAATATAGCATTCAACGTGTTGGTAAAACATGTCATTAAAAATCCTCTTCATCTACTCTTTATAAGTGGCACTTGTATTCTTTAAGCTAAAAGACATGATCTTATAACAACATTTCTTTTGGAGTCTAAAAGGCTTTCTTCTCTTCATCTTCAAGTGCCATTCAAATTTAATTATAGCTTGATGAACCATCCATAAAAGTTAACCTCTTATGGCTTATAACAACGTGAACCATGGTCTCAGTGATTGGAAGTGGAAAGTCATCTTTAAGATAAATATTCTTAAGGTTACTAAAATCCATCTAAACATGGATTTCACATCCTTTTTATTTACTAGATATTTGAAATTTAAGTAGATACTTAACCTCGTGAATAAAATCTATTTGGATAAGTTTGTTAACTTTAACAATAATTTGTGAGATGAGTTTAAAAAGAAGGCCACGTTAAGCCTATTTTACGAGTTTAACCCTTTTTTTACTTTTAGTTGATGAACAATGACCTTTGGGTGAAACTTGACATTTCATTATTGGATCAAAAAAAGATATCTTGATATATTTTTGACATTGTTTGGGTCTAAAATATAAAAAACCAATAATACTCCTTGACTAAAGGCATGCCTAAAATATAAAAAACCGATAATAATACCTGACTAAAAACATGTAATTTTTTTTCTTTGGGAGCAACTCAGTATTTTCTTTGTATCAGTTCAGAGTGAAATGTATGTTTCTAGTTATACAATAAAAACATGAAACCTTCTTCTTGACTATTCTAGAACTACAATTCACAATTTGTTTCCATTATTGATTTGCAAAATGGGATGCATGAATTTGTTTTTGGATAAACAGGTTTAGTACATGGATTTAGTGACTATTTAGGAACACGTGCAAACCACATTCTATAAAAAAATATTTATTTTACTTAAATTTAATTTTTTTATGTGTTTAGGTCATTTTAATGTGCTGTTATTAAAAATAATTTTTTAAAATAAAAAAATATTATTTCAATATATTTCTAGATGAAAAGTATTTTTATTTTTTAAAATATAATAGTATTGCTTGAATATCATATTTTTATATCAATAATTTTTTAGCTCAAAATAAGACATATGCAGGACCACTTAACTCATCTACTAATCCATGTTCATAAACGGTTACATAATTTCAAGCTATATATATTCACTCCATTATATTATCTTAAAGTTTATTATAAAATAAATTGTGTTAATTTCAAGGAGGTGCTCAAATTCAATTTTACTCTAGAAATAACGCAAGCCTAACAAATAATTGTTGATACTTTTATTATGAATAGATTCAACAATGTAAGAAATAATTTATATTTGTTTGGTCCATAATCTTTAAGGGATAAATCATATTGGTGTAATAATTTCTCCCAAGAACACTACCTGCTAAGAAGGGGCAAAACATTTACATTAAAAAAAAAAAAAAAAAAAACAAGGGGCCAAACACTGTGAAACATTCTACCCATTGCTTAAAAATGTCAAATCGACGGAAGACTAGCTGTGAAGTGAAATACTCTCTACCTCTTTTGACGAGAGTAATCCCACACAAAAAGCCACGCCCATAACCTGCTCGGCGAAATCCCAAAACCAAAAAAATGCAGTCGAGCATTTTAGATTCAATCGGTGTCGAAATTATTGGCGTCATGTCCCCAGTCTCAATCTGCATGCTCCTTGTTGTTCTCATCGTCTACTCTCTCTCCTCTTCGAACCCTTTCTCTGCGGCCTCCGCTCCGCCGATCCGCACTGCTGCTAACCTCGTCTACCTCGAGAGCTCCTCCGACTCAACCTCCCAGAAATTCGAAGGCGCTCTTTTAAACGCGCTCGTGTTTGTTATTCTCATTGCCGTGGTTACTTTTTTTCTTGTTCTCTTGTATTATTACAATTGTACTGGATTCTTGAAGAATTACATGCGGTTCTCGGCTTTTTTCGTGCTAGGTACATTTCATACTTCGACTGTTCGTGTATATATTTTTGTTACTGGGCTGTGAAGTTAATTATGTTACATTTTTTGAATTATCTTGTGAGTTTATTGTATCGAATCTTCATTTGTGTATTCTTGCTGATTGTTAATTTAAGTGACGTGGGTTTATTTTGGGTTTTTAGTTGGGCAACTGGGCTGAAAATTTTGTCGATGATTTGGCTCCTAAAGTGTGTTTTGTTAGTTTGATGTGGTGGTTTTTGAAATGTTTGTAGATTTCATTTTGTAGTTTGATATTTGTTATCCATGATTGAAGCTTTGATTCAATGGTTTATCTATTTTCGCTTTGATTCAATGGTTTATGTATTTTCTTGTTGCCTTTTCAAGTTCATGATTACATGTTAGTACGATTACCAGTTCGGTCATGTCATAGATGTGACTTGATTTTGTGTTTGTGATGGTGTCACGTTGTTGGTTTTTGTGTTATTTCATGGATGGATAGATCCTCTTTCTCAACAATTTAGCATATTCCAATGCCTTTAGACTCAATTATGATCTGCGTGAATTATTATTGGGACTTTTGATTGTTAATGACATTCCATTTGAGGTGGCCTTCTTAGCTTTGTGTTCTTGCTGCTTCTCAGGTACAATGGGCGGCTCAATTTTTCTATCAATGATTCAGCATTTCTCAATTCCTGTTGATTCAATTACCTGTTTTATTCTGTTGTTTAATTTTACAATTGTGGGCGTAATGTCATTGTTTTCAAGTGGGGTACCGATTTTTGTGAGGCAAGGATATATGGTGGCATTGGGGATATTTGTGGCAGCTTGGTTTACTAAGTTACCGGAGTGGACTACGTGGGCTTTGCTGGTAGCCTTGGCACTATATGATTTGGTGGCAGTTCTGGCACCTGGTGGGCCACTTAAGATATTGGTGGAGTTGGCTCAGAGTCGGGATGAGGAGCTTCCAGCATTGGTTTATGAGGCTCGTCCAACAGTTTCACAAAATGGGATTGTGCAGGGTCGGAGTTTGGACCTTCTGGTTGGTGGTGTTTCGGACTCTCGGTCAGTGGAGATGCAAGCTATGTCAAGTAACAACGCGGATCAAAATGAGAATCAAAATCGTGCAAATTCTGGCTATACTGTTATCGAGGATACCAATTTTGGAAACATGGAAGGTGTACAGAGGAGAGATGAAGATGGGAGGTCCCTGTCAGTGGATATTTTGCATGAGAGGCACTCATCTAGCAGCAGCTCATCAGAGTATTCAACTGTGGTTGGAAATCGTGACTCTGAGATAGTTGTCGATGAGGAAAGGTCTCTGCTTGTTGCTGCACCAGAAATGAGGAATGGGGGGGAACAGGTGAGGGATGGCATGGAGAATTCTGACGTTCCTAGTAGAGGTATTAAACTTGGTCTTGGAGATTTTGTGTTTTACAGCGTTCTTGTGGGCAGGGCTGCAATGTATGATCTGATGACAGTATATGCATGCTACCTTGCAATTATTTCTGGACTTGGCTGTACCCTTATTTTGTTGTCAGTGTGGCGCCAGGCTCTGCCAGCTCTCCCCATTTCAATAGCTTTGGGTGTCATCTTTTACTTCTTGACCCGGTTATTGATGGAACCTTATATTGTGGGGACAGCAACACATCTGATGATGTTCTAATCCTCTATTTTATAAGAAGATGATTTTTACTGTTCAAAGAAATATTTTTCAAACAGACATGAATTTTGGATACATAACTGTAAGTATTAACCCCTGAAATTTCTACTCCTTTAGGTCATGCAAGGTCCTCATGATTCTAGTCCATGATTAGATAATGCAGCAAAGTCAAGTAACTGGTAAATTCAACGAATGTCATCTGACTCAGGTTTAAGGTTGTTAGCTTTATCAAATTCGGAACTTATTTTCTGATGCTGAACTTCTGAAGTGTGTTGACATTAGTGTCTTCTTTTAGCTTGTATTTCAAATGCTATGTGGAAAGTTAATTTTAATTACAATGTCACATTTAATTCTGAACAGACCCACACACACATTTGTTTGTGCTTTTGCTTGTATGGGACCTTGACAACCATGTTCTCTGTCTTTGAAGCTTTTGCTATCTTCCTAATATCCTCTTTTTAAACTTTAAACTGGATAAGCTCATAGCATAGAATTAGAATCAACATATTTGTTCTGAAATGTTAGATTATGAGTTGAGGATTTTGAATGGGAAAACTCTAGTATTTGAGTGACTGCTGGCTTGTTAATTTTTTTTAGCATGATTTGAATACCGAAAAAGCTATGAGCTATCACCCATTTAATGACCAGTCATTTTCTTGTGAGGAGTTCTTACGCTTTTGGCATACAGCCGTTTGAAGTGGATGAAAAGAGAATTAGCATCACTGTTACATGTCTATGAACCTCTACTACTTCTGAAATTGTTATTTCAGTAACAGATGCATAGGACTCGAAAAGTTCTTGGTGATTTAGAAAATTCATTCAAGGTTTATATATGATATTCATTTGTTTGTAGATGGCAACATTAGCTAAGCTAGACCAAGGATACCATTCCCTTGGAGTTATAATGCAACCCATTTGCCAGTAAATGAAAAAAAACAAGTCATACTCTGCAGTGCTGCTGAAAATACCCCTATTTGTGCAAATCAAATGTGAAACATCTCGCTGTTTGAGAGAGTGTCTTTTGAGACGGATGAATGTTTGAGATAATAGATTTATGTAGTCATTAATGAGTGGCCTGGGTTGGGATGAGAGGGTGAATTAAAGGGAGTTTGTTATGGAAACAAACCGAGATGTATCCATTTGCTTTATGAACCTATAATTTGTGGTCCTGTTATACCATGATGAATGAACGAGATTTAACCAAAGCAGTTCATCAATGCCGAATCATGGTGACGCTTCTAATTGGATTTGGAATGTGTATCGATCCACTGTTTGATGTTGTACAGTGTAGAGCAAATATCTTCAAACTATCAATGAAATGCATTTCTTTCTCAATTCACAACCTTAGGAAAACCAGATAGTAGAACAAAGTTCAGCATTTTAGTTCTTGTAACTCGCTAGATCATAAAATTAGTTTTGTCGTGGCTGTGCCCTGTAAAAAAGTATCCGGGCTTGAATATGAACTTCTATTATGGGAAATAATGTGAACGGATGAGTTAATAAATTGGAGGAGGGAAGTAAAAGATGGAAAGAATGTGAAGGGAAAGGATCCTTGTTTTCTCTTTGCCCGGTATTAGAACTTGTTTTATTTAACTAGTGATTCAAGATGTTTATATATCTTGATCACGTGAGTTTATATTACACATTTACTATACTTTTAATAAAGAGATTAGCGTTTTATGTCAACACTCTTTCAAGAGACAGATTAATAATAAATAGCTATTGACAGTCAGTTTAAATTATCTGTTTTTTTTTTTTTTAATGTTAAAAAAATCTTATCCTTTTAGCTTCGATTTGGACTTTCTTACAAGGTTTTAAAGAATTGTTTCCAAACATGAGATTTGGATGAAGTTGAGGAACATCATGTAAGAGCTGGAAGGGAAAACGAGGGAAAAAATAACAAATAGTGAAGGAAAAAAGAAGAAGAAAAGGTTAAATTTTATTAGCTTTTAATAGCGGAACTTCTTGGAAAAACAAGGTCAATTATAAAATATAATGACAAAAATGAAACATTAAAAAAGATTAAGGGGGTAAGATATAGTTTACCCAATCAAATAAGTAGGAGTAGGAGTATCAAACCGTTAAAACTACAAATTAAAATAAAAAATAAAAAATAAAAAATGGGAGGTGTACCAGACGAACTATGGAGACAAATTCTGGAAATGGGAATCCAAAATTCCAAATTGAACTACAAAGATCTGTGTTGTATCTCAATTTCCTGTAGACGCCTCCACCGTTTATCCGCTGAGAACTCTCTTTGGCTCCTCCTCCTCTCCTCCGATTTCCCTTCTACAAATCAACAAAACCCCAACCCCAACCCCAACAGTTCAACTTCCGCATCAGCTAAATCAACTTATAAAATCAAGTATACTTATTTCAAAATCGAAATCTTATATGTTTTTTTTCTTGATGAATTTGCTTTTAATACTGTTCAAAATTAATGAATGTTTTTTTTTTTTTGGGATTAGGTTTGAGAGGGAGAAATCGAGGAAGGTTGCGGCGCATAGAAGGGCGGTGCTAAGAAAGGAGAGTGAAGTTTTGGAGTTTGAAAGGAAAATAAAAGAAATTGAGAATGGCTTGCGTCAAGAGACGGAGAAAATGAGAGCCACGGCTGCTGAATTGTCCAATTTACACAAGGTCAGGTAAATCATTCTTTTTCCTTCTTCGTTTTGTATTCGAACAATTAAATGTCATGTTGCAAATGATTTTAGAGTATTCATGGCAAAAACAAATAAAATAAATGAAAAATGGAATAGCGGAGCAATTTGTTTCAAATAACAGAAGCCTGTAATTTGTTTGAATCTCAAACTCATTTCAATACTTTAGCATTTGATTTCAGTTTATAAGTTTCCCAATTTCATTGATTTGGATATTCCTTTTTGAAGTTTCTGCATTCATGGATGTGAGTTCTTTTTTTTTTCCTTCAGGCAAGCTTCTGTGGCTCTGAATGTGTGGCAGCCGGAAGTTATTAGGGGTAGGCAAAAACAAATAGTGGAGCAGAGTGCTGTTCCAGTTGAATCTCGGGTTCATTCACTTGAGATGGAACTTAAGCTTTGCAGGCAACGGATATCAGGCTTTGATAAGGCTTATGTAAGCTAAGCTTTGATTTCTCTCTATGTAGTAGTCGGTATATCAGTTTAGTGGAAATCAAAAGCTTTCTTTCCTAATTCCTCTGATCGTTTTCATCTCAGAGAGATGAGAAGCGGAGACTTGAGATGGCAATGGAACAGGTGGCGTCCATGAAATATCATCCATTACGAGATCATAAGTTGATGAGTAGTGGTGACAAGGAATGTAAAAAAAAGAGGAAGAAGTTGAAAACATCTGTTATCTGTAAGAGCCTCAAACTTTGTCATTTTGATTGTGAACAAATTGTTGCATGTAAATTGAATAACAAACTGAAAGAATTTTGCTTCACCCCTATGTTGTCTTGTTAGCTGTTATTTGTACTTATAGATTGGCTTGACTCTCTGAACTTGATCTTTGCCCTGTCCTTCATCCTGACTCTCTTTCACTGGTCATTTCAGATACTGTTAGATTAGGAGTGGGGAGTTGGGAATTTGCTGTTATTTTGATTTGTAGTTTCTTCATGTGTGCTCTCGACCAGTGATCAATCCTTTTCCACTGTATCCCATTTGGTTACTTTAGATGCATATGGGATTCTTTTGCTTTTCAACTTCCTTCTTTTAATTGCCACTAATTCTTTTAGAATGAATGTTGTTATTGATGTGTGCTACTAATTCTTTTTATTTTTTGAGCAAAAAAGTAAAAATAAAATTGCTAGTGTTTTAATGGTGAAAAACAAAGGATGATGGAGGTATTACTGCAATGACACCCAGAATTAAAAATTCTGTAAGGAAATTGTAACTGACCACAAATATCCTTTTCTAACAGTCATTGCTGTAAGGCTCAGAGCTTTGATGCTACGCCCAGTGATATTTATATCCTCCAATTATAATTCGGTTTTCTTTCTTTCTTTCTTTGTTTTTTTTTTTTTTTTTTTGCTGAAACACAGAACATGTGCTTTGTCACATGTTGAAAATATCAGTCTCTGCTCCAACCTGCTACTTATTTACTTATTAGCGAAATGAGTTTTCAATTTAAGTGTCTGCCCAAATGAACAAATTTATGACCTCTTTGTTTTCGTTCTTCTTATATTTAAATGCTTTCAGTCTTATGGGTCTGGAATGTAAATTCTGTTGATTAAGCTAGGTTTCAGAGGTTTTTTTATCTGATTTATGACCATTAACTGAGTTCTATTGTTAAACAAACGAGAATTAGTTTAACTTGCTTAGAAGTCAAGCTTGAGCTACTGACAAGAAACTAACATTTAATCTTGACAAGAAACTTGAAAAATAGTCTATGCTTGAAATCATCCTGTCGTTGTTGCTGAACCTGGAGATAGACTACTGTTATGAATTATCTCCATGTTAATGAAATTAACCCTTCTGTGGCAGCCTACTGCTACTGCATGGATTATTGATAAAGTTTGTGATTGGCATTTAGTAGAACAACAAATTTCATGCTTTCCTCTTCACTGCTTTACCTTAAACACCACTAAAATTTGTATTAAAACAATAGTGGTTAGATTGTCTCATAAAAATTGCTTTGTTATGATGATACTGACATTCTAAAAACAAAATGAGGATATTGAGCAGTTGGGATAATTTGCGATGAACTATAGTAATCTGTAGATATATAGTATATTTTTTTTCTTACTAAACTACCAATATGAATTTACCTATTCCATATTTTGATATTTCTTTTTGGTAGGACTTGCTTGTAAAACAATCTCTAACTGCCTTTTTAATTGTCTCTGCAGTTCCTGAAAAGCAATGGTAAAACGTCAAAGCAGTGGAGGATTTCACAAACAACCAACAGCCTGGCTGGTACTGCCATGGAAGAATCTCTAGTTGCTACAGTTCTCTGTCTTCTCCTTGATAGAGTTGCAGAACTGGATTCTCTACTGGGCTCTTGACAAGCTTTGCTACAGGGGATGCTGAGTGTGGGACTTGATCCTGAGTCCGTGAGAATGGGAAATCGTTGTAGAAACCGGTTAGGGTTTCATATATTAAGTTAATATTACAGTGTTATCATCTGTATGCACATGAATTAACCTGTTATCTGCTGGATTTTATTTTTGGTCACAAGGCTGGGTTGTTTATTGATACTCCATAAAAGGAACAATGTTAGAGGATGTGGATTTCTTGAATTTCGTGAGCCAGTGTTGTGACATTGATTCTTGTCAACAT
The DNA here is from genome assembly GCF_000495115.2 of Populus euphratica. NCBI lineage: Eukaryota > Viridiplantae > Streptophyta > Magnoliopsida > Malpighiales > Salicaceae > Populus > Populus euphratica. The sequence goes on along the minus strand of NW_011500012.1, from coordinate 341,121 downwards.
GAACAAGTACTTCAGTTCTACCGAGGCAGTAGCCCAGGTCTCGTGGATGAGGCTTGCTGTCCCCTGCCTGATGGGCCTGCAGCTATCTGACGGAGAATTTAGCTACCGGAGAATTTAATTATTGGCTGCGGTTGCCGAGAAAGCTGTGAAGTAGGGGAAAGATGAGCTACGTCGTCACTAATGTCTCAATACTTTAATCAACGTTTAGTAAGTTTTATGGTGAACGGTGTTTGCGCTCTGTTGTCTGGTTTTCATTCCCATCAAAACCTTTTAGACGATGCTGCTGTTACCTTGTTATCCAAGAAACACTACTCAAAGTTCTAGGGATTCCTACTGGTGGAGTTACAGTATTTCGTTTGGTTAACTTGTCCTTGGGGCATCTTATGTTAAAAGATGAAAAATCTTGATGGCCGACCCCATGAGGGTGTTGCTTCGTAAAATCCAGCCAAGAAAGAGAGGGGATTGGACAACCAATTTAGTACATTTAATTTTTATAATCCACAAGTATAATGCATTTAATTCAAACCCAGTAATAAGTAAAAAGAATTGCACTAGCATTTGTTTTTTTTTTTTTTTTTTTTTTTTGCAAATGTTGGGTGGTGGTTTAATTGGTTCTTTAAGTAAAATCTTTAATTGTTATGAATGCTACCTCCACTCCGCGTGAACTTGAATGCAAAAGCCTCCCCCACCGCGTAAACTCTCGCATAAATATCTGCAGGCGAATTTGGTGGCGCCACTCAAATGCATATAATTTTTGGTCATTTCTTCGTGCCAAATTATTTCGGTGGTCGGATGGCCCTTTTTTATTTGACTGTAAGTAATATTTTCAAACTAGTTTATACATTAATTAAGAATATCTCTTTTTATATAAATAATTTTAAAAAGATACCCTTCATATTGCTTAAATGCATTCATAGAATTTTAATAAATTTTTCTAAATGCTAGCTTTAAAGTTTAAACTAAAAATAAAATAAAATGATCCATTCTTCTTCATCACCGGACCAATTCTTCTCTAGTGTTATGAGATGACCACAATTATAACATAAGCATTATAATGATATACACTCAAATTCTATACATACATGAGGAAATGTGTGTGTATTACATGACAAAATGTAAATAAATTATTTTTGGATGGTAATATAAATTATTTTCAAATCTTATTCAATTAGAATGATGTAATATTGTGCATTAAAAAGCAATTTAATATAATTCTCAAATCTTCCACGAAAAAGTCTTTTTTATTTTATTTAACAAATATAAAATTCAATCAACCGATCCTTTTGGAAACCAAGTATGTAAAACTATGTCTCTAATGGCTATACGAATCTAAAGACTAAAGTGGTGCTACTGATTGAATTTTGGTGACGAGATAACAAAAGATGACACCATTTATTGAAGAAACGAAGGAGGCTTGTTTAGACCGAAATAGTTGGTGGTCGGTACCCTTCAGATTACTCCCTTTTGTGTTGTGTCTTTGTGAAGTGGTGTAAATGTGTTAAATGTTGTCCTTTTTATTTAAAAATAAATTAAAATAATATTTTTAATTTTTTAATATTAACGGTTAAAATGATTATAAAATATAAAAAATAATTTAAAGCTAAAAATAATTTTAAAAAATCCCAAAAATATAATTGAATTATAATTCTAAACAATGTAAAATTTTAATTATAACATCATTAATATCATAAAAAATATTAATAAAATAAATTTAATAATATCAAAGAAAATCATAAATAATTAAATAATTAATAAAGTGATCACCTATGTTCTCAAATGTATATGTTTTCCACCTACAATCTTAATTACAAGCGGGTCACCTAAAACCTTTGATTAACAATTGTTATACAATCAAGTTATTTTTTTTTTTGATAATTCTTAGTTGCATCATTAAGAATTTTTTATGATATCTTCAATATAATTAAAATTATATTATAATTAGAGTTTTGAAATGCTTTTTTTTTGTCATGCAAGTTTATTTATTTATGATGTTTTTGAATAACTATAAAATTGTAATGTAAGGTTGATATTTTTTTTTTTGAAGGTCAATTAAAAAAAGTTGATATGCTTTTTTTTTTAAAATTAATATGAATATTTAAACCGACTTATATTTTAATTAATTTTAATAATTCTAATATTTTTAAAACTTAAATTAATAAATCTTAAAAAATAAATTCAATATCTCATCCATTAAGCTACTACTACAGACATCATAGTAAAGTTGATATCTCCTCTCCTAGAAGCAAATGACAAAAAAGTCAATTAGCCGTCCGTTTAGGTGAGTAGCCTTCGGAAGTTTCCACAGTTCCTGACAGCTTAGGTTGAGGCTACAATAGGGAGTACTGCTGTAATCTTTCAACACCTATTATGAGACAGATTGTACTTCTTAACAATACACTGTGGAGACATGCAAGGGGTCCTTCGGCTAAAGTCCTGTCAATTAATGAATGAAACTTTGTCAAAATGATTGCCCACTTTGCTTTCACGGCAGATACAATTAATTAATACTTTGTTTGGGTAATGTGATGTGTTATGTTTTTATAAAATATATTTTTTAATTAAAAATATATTAAAATAATATTTTTTAATATTGATGTATTAAAATTATTAAAAAACATATAAAAATATTACTTTAATTTTTTTAAATTAAATCAATATAAATTGTTTTTTAAAATAAATTGAATAGTAAAAACAAAAACATTTCTTAAAAGTTATTGAGATAATAATAATGATTGTTTTTTCAAATATTTTTTATTTAAAAATACATCAAAATAATATATTATTTTAATTTTTATGTCAGCAAAAAAAATACAAAAAAGAGATATTAATTGAAATATAAATTTTAAAAATTATTAAAAATCATATAAAAAAGATATGAATTTAAAACAATTTTTTTAAATGATCAAGTGTCTAGCCTATTACGAAATTGTTTTATGTTTTTAAAGTTTTCAATTTTTTTTGAGAAAATAAATAAAATAAATATGTCTAAATTTTTTTAAATTCCAACTATTATGGTGGAAAAAAAATCACGGTTTTTAGTTTTCTAACTTTAAAATCTTTTTTTTAATCCTAAACACTTTAATAAACCCATAAACAACAACAAAAAACCTCATAAAAATTCAAAATCAATCCGAAACCAAATATTTTCTAAGCTTATATATGATTTTTTAGGTAATTTTAAAGTTTTAAAACAGAACTCTCTCAGCAAATGAAACTTTTTGATATCAATATCAATAATTTTAGTGATCAAAATCATTGTCAACCTTAATTTTCTTTCACATACTAGAATTTAGTGAGCTCCTATTTCCTTTCTTTAACCAGGGATTAAATATTAAAAAAATAAAATTTTGGATCAAAATTAAATCTTAGACATTTAAAAGGACCTTAATCATATTATTTGTAAAGATGAAGGATGAAAGTATATTTTTTTTGCAAATTCTGGCATCATCACCAATTTTGAGTGCTTTTTTCATCTCCTTCCTTTTTTTATTTAAATATTGCCTTTACATTAAAAATCATAAGCAGCTGGCCTTTAATTCAAGGTTTAATTGCTAAAAATAAAGGTTTAAGGATTAAAATAAAAAAGAAAAAATACCTAATAAGTTCTTTATAATTTGTGAGTATATAAACAATCCAACACCATATTTTCTCAACAAGTTGATTTTTTTTTGTATTGCTTAGAAACATTTTTTCTTTTTTATCATTTAATGATAATTTTCTTGAAATGCATTGTTTGATTTAATTCATTTTATTATATGAGAATCTACTCCAATTACTATGAAAGATCTCAATACTTCATGATATTTGTGAATCTTGTATATCTATTTTGCCTTCCTTATTATGACGAAAATACAATTCTTTCGTATTCTTGTGTCATTAAACATTTCGTATTGATAGTGCACTGGAATTTTGAGATTTTAATTTTTTTAATCTTATTTCTAAATTTAGAACAATTACTCAACATTCTTGTTCTTATTTTTCAAAAAAATAGACGTGTTAAATATATACGGACACCTATTTTTAATAGTCATATCAACTCTAACTTCTTATTCTAAATACTTTTTGATTGATGCTGCTTTTACTATTGTTTTTACTATTAATCATGTATTTTATTTTAGTACTAGTAATCTATCCCTTACGAATGCAATAAATTATAACCTCAAACTCGTTTGTGTTGTTGCCAAGAATATTATATCGAACATAAAGGTTATTTGTGTTGGGATCTTATCTTTAATCATTTACGTGTTCTGTATATTACACTTTGAAAGTAAAAAAATGTGTTGATGATGCTAACACAATTTCTCTTTTCATTGATTTTATGGGTGTACTTGGGAACATGGTTGAAATCATATATTGTAAAAATTTAAATTTTTTTGTTTAAAATTAATTTTTTAATATTTTCAGATTGTTTTAATATGCTAATATTAAAAATATTTTTTTAAATAAAAAATATTATTTTAATTTATTTCTGAGTGAAAAACACTTTAAACTATAACTAACATCATATTTCTAAACACACCCTTTATAACTCTAGCTACAATCCTATTTTCCTTCATGAATCATGTTTATAGATTCTCATTTGAGTCATCCTACTACCCTTAACATTTTCATTGGTCATATAAAGTCAACCTTAAGTATCCTTTTATGACTATTGTGTTTATTATGATTTCCTTTTATAAATCATGTAGCTATCAAGAAGCCTATATTGATATTTTTTAATAACAAGCTTTGGTTAAAACTCATATTTAAGATTTTATTGATTTGCTACTTAATAAGATTATTACTAGTTACAATAGGATCTATAAAATTAAGATTCTATATGATAAATATATGAAATGTTATAAAACTCATCTTATTTCTAAAGGTTATATTGATGACCTATATGATATTGACTTACTATTATGCTTAGTTTGTTAGTTATTATTTCCATTTTTCATTAGCCTATTTCTTGGCCAAATATAAATAATCTTTTTTCAATAGTGATTTATTTTAGAAGATATATACGAAACCTCCTTGTGTGAATATTATAATTGTATAGTCATATAACCTAAAAAAAATTAAAAATCAACTCAAGAAAGCTAAATATTAGATTTGAAAACTTGATCCAAAGGTAACTCTGTATCTAAGAATCAAAAGTATTGGGAAAAAAACTTAGACCCAGAGACAACTGACATGATCAAAAGATTAATGTCTTCTTTCAAGTGCACGGTATCGAAGTAATAAATAACCCGGCAAGACTGGGGTCGAACCATAGGGAGGTTAATTGTATAAATTTTAGATAATAATAATACAACAACAATAATATCAATAATAGTAATAGTAACAACAACAACAACAACAATAATGGGGTAATAAGTCATAAATTGCTCAATGCATATCTCCATTGTGATGAGACTTAAAAGTCAATAAAAGATTATCTAAAGACTCTCTGTGTTTTGAAATAAATCCCATCTTTTGATAATTTTTAAAGATTTTACAGAATACGTGTGAATCCTTGAACATAGTGGGCCAATAAAATCCACTTTGTAAGATTTTTACAGTTGTTTTCTTTGATGAGAAATGACTCTCACATTTCTCAGAGTGAAAAAATTTAATGACACTACTTACCTCATTGTCAGGAATGCAACTTTGAAATATTTGATCAGGATAATATTTGAATAAATAAGGGTTATCCCAATAAAAATTTTACACGTTGCTCAGAAACTTTCTTTTGTCTTTGTTATCTAAATGAGCTGGTAAAAATCCTGAAGCAAAAAAATTGATATTTTTAGCAAACCAAGGCATTGAACTAAGAGAAAGTAAAGATTTAATAAGAAAGTAATCATCGATTGATGTGATGTTGGATGTTGAATCTATTGCCAATTTTGACAAATGATCTGTGACAACATTTTCGGTGCCTTTTTCATCCTTGATTTCTTCCTGATTGGTCATGGCATGAGAAAAT
>NW_011500012.1:333646-333870 GCF_000495115.2 Populus euphratica | reverse complement strand
TAGAATAAAAGGAAGAAGAAAACAAAAGAAGAAGAAACAAGAGAAAAGAAACAAAATTATATATAAGAAAAGTCAAAAGAGAAAATAAAATAAATACTATAATTTGTACAAGAACTTACCTCATTGGTAACGGCGCCAGAAACTTGACATGACCAAAAAATTAATGTCTTCTTCCAAGTGCGGAGTGTCGAAGTAATAAATAACTCGGCAAGACCGGGGTCAAA
>NW_011500012.1:333046-333270 GCF_000495115.2 Populus euphratica | reverse complement strand
TGTCAGGCATTCATGATTGTAACTTATGTTAACAACAAATCAAGTTTCTTTCATAGCACAAGTTCCAGTTATACCATACAGTATGAGTAATGAAAGTGCCAAGTATTTGTTGTGCCAAGTGTTATACAACATAAATCTAGATTAGTCATTTAACAAGCAAAGTATTAAAGAGTGAATAAGATAACAAATACAAAACACGTTAGTATCAAACATTAAAGTTCATA
>NW_011500012.1:330148-331120 GCF_000495115.2 Populus euphratica | reverse complement strand
TAAACATGAAAGTTGTAGAAAATTGTCTCAGCTTTCCAGAATAACGTCAGAATTGGAACCACTTGAAAACTTAAAAGTTATAGGAAATTGTCATAGCTTTCCAGAAAAGAAAAATGAAGGTCATTTAGACTTCTAGAACTCTAGATATGGGCCAAACACTGAACAGTGTTCGGGTTGCAGGATAGATTCGGACCTCTTCGTTGTTAGTATAATTTAGACTTGCAAAATGCTACAATTTGGACTTGATAATGGCCTTTTTAGATCTTGGGCTCCATATGAAAGTTGTAGGCCTATGTCTTACCTTTCCATCCATATAAATTGGACCTAAATCTGAGATCTGTAGCTCCAGATATGACCCAATTACCGAACAGTGTTCCGGTTTGGATTGCACAACATCTATTTTCTAAGTTTAGCCATCTTTTGTCTTTTCTAAGTTTGGCCATCTCTTTATCCTTGCAATTTAAGTTCTTCAAGTCATCAATCAATCCTTTCATTTATGTGATAGGCCTGCATTAAAAATAGACATTTACCATAAATTATAGGTATCTTATATTATTAGATATATTATTATAAAACATGCTTTGGTTAAGGAGTTATTGATACTTCAAGTGCAAAATGATGATATAAAACCATGATAAAAATGCACTTTTAAGTACTAATCACACCCCCCAACCAGCTTATTACTAGTCCCTAGTAATCAAAGCGTTAAAACATTTTGCAAATTTCACAAAGCAAGGTATTCATCATTTAACTTCCATTAATCTATCCAGATAAACAAACTCTCATTAAATTTATATATCTGCTCAATACCTCTTATACAAGATATTAATAAATCTTTCTTTTGTGTTTAATATATCGACACATAATTATGGGGCTTTTCTTGGAAGAAAACAAAATTTTTGTTCTAATGTTTAAGGTTAACTTCCTTGGGTTGGGATTACTATTTTTGTCTTTTTTTTTCTTTTTTTCTTT
>NW_011500012.1:327642-330138 GCF_000495115.2 Populus euphratica | reverse complement strand
TATATATACATATAACTTAAAACACCATGCATCTTTAACCCATGTAACGAGCTTTCGGCTAATGACTCCCACACCAGGTAGTCTTAAGGTATTAGGTGTTGAGACACCCCTATAAGTTATAAATCTTGGGCTTCCATGAAAGTTATAGGATTATGTCTTACCTCTCCATACAGATAAAATAGACCTAAATCAGAGATCAACATCTCCAGATATGACCCAATTACAGAACAGTGTTTCGGTTTGGACTGCACCAGGATCTCTTTTAGGTCATCTCTTTGTCCTTTTAATTTCAGTTCTTAAACTCATCAATCAATCCTTTCATTTATGTGATAGACCTGCATTTAAAATAAACATTTACCCTAAACTAAATGTATCTTATATTATTAGATATGTTATTATAAAACATGCTTTATTTAAGGAGTTATTGATACTTCAAGTGCAAAATGATGATATAAAACCTTGATAAAAATACACTTTTAAGTACCAATCAACAATCTAGTGCCTAAGAACCTGAAGCAAATCAATGATGCCATGAATTCAGTTAATTTTTAATAAGTTGATACATGATCTTTGTTCCTGCAAAGAAAATGTTGTTTGCAACATGCAAAACAAAGAAAAAAAATCATGTTTATTCAAATCATCATAATTGCCAAAATTTGCAGCCATAAAAGAAATATATAATCCCCTATAAATAACCATAATGGACTCATTTGAGATTGCAAACCAATAGGCTCTATCTAGTATCAACTAACACTCATCTAATACTGAAACTAACCTTAAAACAATCTCATGAGCCAAAACAAACCCAATTTAGAATAAAGTCCAAAGATAATAATATTCAAAACTAAAATATATAAATAAAAAACATCATAAAAAATTCCTCTTGCTTGAAATCCCTAGGCATGCTTGAAACCCTTTTGCTTTCTTTGACAGCTTTGTTGGAACTTCATGCTTCAAATTAGCTAGGAAACTTTATTTTTAACTGCTGAAATTTTCTCCCTTAAATTACCTTCCTTTAGTATCCTTGATATGCTAGAAAATCCTATAAAATAAGAAAAATATCAACAAAAAATTCTCAAGCCTCTTTACCACCACATACATTTTATAATGGATATGGAATTCTTGCAAACTATGAATAATATTTACTGTTATAAATGTCTCATTGTTTGACATGGAATCCTAATAGAATAGTTAAGCTAAGTTTTCACATATGTTTCTAAGAGCATTAAAGAATCCTTGTGTTGGCTAGAATCTATAATACACAAGGAAACAATATTTCTCTAATTGTCACACATTCTTGTTAGATTTCAGTTCTGATTTAAAATATGTTGTTCTCTCTCGTTTGGATGAATTAGTAGACCTAACACATATATCCAGAAAGGTAAGGATGTCTACTTTCCAACATAATTAGAATCTTGGAAGAAATACTTATGTAGTTTTAGATATAGTCCAAACAGTAAACAAAGGTCCAAATAAACATTTTGACAAGATTCATCTAGTAACTTTGACCCTCTAAAATAATCTATTTTTGAACTTCGATTAACTTAAAATTTCAACCCAATATAGAAAAACATGTCTATAAATGCATGTAAAAATTGTAACCCGATCCAATAGTCAAGTTGAAAGTTATTTGATTAGTACTTAAAAGTGTATTTTTATTAAGGCTTTATATCATCATTTTGCACATGAAGTATCAATAACTCCTTAACTAGAGCATGTTTTATAATAACAAGTTTGATAATATAAAATACCTTTAATTTATGGTAAATTCTCATTTTAAATGTAGGTATTCTCACAATTCAAAGGATTGATTGTTGTGATTAACTATTGGAAGTGAAAGGATAAAGAAAAGGCTAAGCTTATGAATGAGATGCTGATTCACTTCAAATTCGAATACTGTTCAGTCATCGGATCATATCTAGAGCTATAGATCTTGGATTTCATATTAATTTATATGGATGGAAAGATGAGAAATAGGCCTAAAACTTTCATGGGTATGGAAAGACCCAAATTTGCCATTTTTAAATTCAAAGTTTGGCCACAAAAGAGAAGTCCGAATCTGTCTTGCAATCCAACCCAAACACTACTTAGAATATTACCTATAATAGGAGTTCTAGAAGTCCAAATGATATGAAATTTGGTGGGTGGAAAAAAAAGATATGCTTTTCATTTCCTTTACTATACTTAGTTAACTTATATCATGTTTATGTTCTTATATTGTTTCTTTAAGTTTTTCTCCTTCATAATGTCTAGCTAAGTTAATTATGTCAAGGTGAAAAGGTTTCACTAATGGTGTTAGGATAAGTAAATATAAACTCAATATGGACTTCACTACTTATATCCTAAACGATTATTAATTTTTAATACCTTACTTGTTAAATGGTTAATCTAGATTTGTGTTGTGTAACAATTGGTACATCAAATACTTGATCCTTCGTAGTATTCGGCTGACATCGTTATTATAAGAGAAACTTGATTTGTTGTCAACATAAGTTA
>NW_011500012.1:288431-327567 GCF_000495115.2 Populus euphratica | reverse complement strand
TGATCATGTTGATAATTAATAAAGAGTTTATACCTTACTTATCTCTAATACTATTAGTGTATCCTCTAACCTTGACATTTGTTTTTATCATTGTATAATCTTCACATTAATCTTACATTTTAAAGTCATGTTTAACTTATCTTCACCACCACCATCATTGTTGTTGTTGTTTTTATTGTTGTTGTTGTTGTTGTTGTTTTTATCTATAATTTATAGAGTTAACCTCCCTATGGTTCGGCTCTGGTCTTGCCGGGGTATTTTTTACTTTGACACTCTTGCACTTGGGATAAGACATCAATTTTTTGATCGTGTCATTATTCTTAATAGCATGAAACTAGATAGTAGAAAGTTTTACACCAAAATCCTAATATGATCTTGCCTGAATCATATCACCTCCATTTGAGTATGATCATCTTTCTAGAAAAAATTATCAATGTTTTCTTGCCTTGTATGGCGTTTTATTTTTTTTCATTAGATATTTTAGAGGTCTATGTTTATGATATAATAATAGTTATTATTAATGATAAGGTTAAAGAAATTGATGACTCAAACGGTTTTATAGTTATAGTTTGAAATGAAAAATTTTAGACCTCTTAATTATTTATTAGGAATTGAAGTATTTATTAATGAATTATGAATTTTTCTTTCATAGGCTAAATATGTTATAAGCCTATATTTTAAAGTAGCTTAACAAATAACAAGATAATTGTAGTGTATCCAAATTATCCTGTATTTATCAATTCAAGATCTTCTTTGGTGGGCTTCTAGGCATGCTCAAATTGTTCAACTAGCCTTGTTAACTCTTTTATATATTCTCTTTCCCACTCTCCATCATCTATTGTAATTATATATTCATTAAGTTTTGGCCATTCATTATCAATGCTATGTGTTTGTGTATTTATTAAAAGATCCACTTTCAGATTTTCTGAAAGTAGAAAGTGTTTTCGTGTGAGTGGATAACAAACAAGATAAAGGCAAAATTGAAGGAAACATGTATGATCTCATTACAGTTTTAAAAGGAAAAGACCCAACAATAATAAAACCTTATGCCAATATCTAGAGCCATGATTATTTACAAGGTAAACAACGAAGCATTCAAACATAATAAAGCATGTAAATAAGCACGCTATTACTCTTTAAGAATAAGAGGGATTTATTGGATCTCTTAATTATTCAACATTTTCCCTTTGTCTATCCTTCTCATAAATTTTATTATGGCATCCTCTAAGATGTTAAGAGTTAGTTAGGGCAACATTTTGTGAGTGTCTTCCTTAACCTTAAAGTATTCATTACAATCTTCCCTTCACCTTTCTCTAGGTAACTAGCAGCATCAGTGAGTTTCTTTCTTAAACTTTTTAGCTTATCTTTAGGCTTTATCATATAAGAAGGTTGTGAAAAGGTTACATCTATGAGAGGAATTCTCATCATTTATTCATTCATCCCATGTCTCTCAATTGTAAACTTCCTTCTAGGCTTAAATCTCAAGCCAAATCATTGATTAATACATTTTTTTTTATCATATGAAATCTCTTGGTCATCCTCGTGGTTGGGTTATATTAGAATGGCAGCCCATGTTTCAAAAAACATTTTGCAGCCATTTTGAAAGCTTTTAAAACCTAGGGTTTTCTTAGCACTATATTTTAGGGCACCCATTTAGCATTGGCTACCTTAAAAGCATACAAGTTACCATTAATGTTGTCTTTTGTTTCAATGTATGGAATTATCATATTATTTATCATTAACAATGTCTCTTTAGCCTTTACAGTGACCAGGCCTTTAGTCGTATGAATCCATAGCCTTTCTTACAATATATAATAGGAAGGGTGAATATCCATCATTTGGAATGTCACTTGAAATGGTTATAAACTAATGATAAGCTCAATCTCAATATTTCTAATAACATGTTTTGGCGATTCATCATAAGCTCTAGTAGTCATGGTACTTGGGCCTCATATGAGAAACATCTATTGGTATCTTATCTAATTCATGTCTTAGTAGTACATTCAAAGTGAAACCATTATCTATAAGAACCTTAATAATTATACATTCTTTGCACCTCATAATGAGGTGTAATGACTTATTATGACCAATCTTTTTAGAGTCAAACTCATTCTCGATGAAAAATAAGTAGTTTGTAGATTGGATTCTATTAACTAAATATTTTATTGAGTCTTTTATGATGTCTTATGGGATATAAGCTTTATTGAGGACCTTTTGTAATGCATTATGATGCAGCTCTGAGTTCATGATTAATGATATTAAGGAGATCCAAAAAATTATCTTTCTTCAATTGTTCTATAATGTATACATATTATACTTTATAAGATTAAGGAACTTTGTTGCCTTTGCCTCACTTATTGGTTTCTTCATCATTTTGGTCAATTCCATCACATCCTTCCTTTTAGCTTTTCTTTGCCTCTTTAGCTCTTTAGGAGTAAAGAACCTTTCACTTTGGGTTAAATCATCTATTTTAGCATGGACAAAAAGGTTAAAGCTTTCAATATGGAATAAGTACCCATAGTTATAAGGTACAACATTATAGCTTTCATTGCTTACAATTGCAAACTTAGTCAAGATCATTTTTGGTTGACCTTCTATTGTAGGTTGACACTTGCAAGGAGTTCCATGAGGAGGTAGAAAGAATGTTAGCTTTGGGTATGCTAATAATTAAACATGATAAAAAAACATTGAAATTGGGTTGATAAATGAGAGACTGAGGTAGAAAGAATGTTAGCTTTGGGTATGCTAATAATTAAACATGATAAAAAAACATTGAAATTGGGTTGATAAATGAGAGACTGAGGTAGAAAGAATGTTAGCTTTGGGTATGCTAATAATCAAATAGGAATAAGTACCTATAATTCTCCTATTTATCATCCCAATTTCAATGTTTTTTATTTATCATATTTGATTATTAGCATCCCCAAAGCTAACATTCTTTTTACCTCCTCATGGAACTCTTAGTAATGATAAATATCATGCCCTAACTATTAATGATAATTATAAAACTCCCATATATCCCTCTTAGGCTGTGTTTTGGATGGTGCTCCAAGATACTAATCTTGTAACAACATGTCATGCAAATATTCCATAATAAAATTTAGGAATGCTCCTCCTTTCATCTTTTCCTTTAAATAACTGACCCCTCCACTTCTTAAGGCATGGTTTGGAAGACGATTAGAGTTCATATTGAGAGTTTTCTCAAAAAGTAATCCACCCTTTCTTAATAAGCTAAATGACTTTCCTTTTAAATGCAATACAACTTTTAATGCTATATCATGTGATACCAACATGGTATTCAGAAGTTTGGTTTGGCTTATACTAGTTTAGGAATGGTGGGTGCAATAAAGCTATATCTTGGTCTTTTTAGAAGTTTCTTCACAGGTGATTGTCATTTTAGTTATTGGTTTCTTGATTATTTTGATGATTGAGTTGATTTCTGAGGAAAGGTGTGGAAATATTTATGTTGGCTATAAGTGGGGTGGGTGTTTGGTAATTATATGTGTTTTAATACCCATTTCCTTTATAACCTCCTTTTTCAATATTTTTTACTTTAGTCTTCTTATTTCTCCCATTGAAGCCCTATATATATATATATATATATATAATTTTGCCAACTCTCACGACTTGTTCAATTCTCTCAGCTAAGATTAGTATATCATAAAAATGTTTAGCCATAGTCCCCATAAGATGCTCAAAGTAAGGAGCTCTAAAAGTGTTTGAGAATAAGTTGATAATCTCTTTCTATAGCAAAGGTGGTTAATTTAAGTGGCCTTCTCATGCCATCTCTGAACGTATTCATGGATAAACTCTTTACTTCTATTTTTCTTAACTAGTAAGCTAGATGATTAGTACTTAAAACTATATTTTTATTAAGGTTTTATATCATCATATTGCATTTAAAGTATCATTAAATTTTCTAATTAGAGCATGTTTTATAATATTAAGTACAATACATAAGCTACCTTTAATTTATGGTAAATGATCATTTTGAATGCAGGTATATCCTGTATATTAAAGTATTAATTGATGTGTTTAACTATTGAAAGTGAAAAAGACAGAGAGGGTTAAGCTTAAAGAAGAGATGCTGGTTCAATTTAAACTGGAACACCATTCGGTTCTTCTATCATAATTGGAGTTGTAGAACTTGGATTTAGGTATGATTTATATGGATAGAAAGCTAAGATATATGCCTAAAATGTTCATGAAGAGTTCAAAACTCAAAAATGTTGTTTTGGAGTTCAAATCTTAGTAGTAAATGAAAAGTCTAAATATGTCTTACAACCCAGATACTCTTCGATACTTGAGCCATATCTCGAGATATAGAAGTCCAAATGAGCTCATTTTTATTTTGTTGGAAAGCTGAGATAAATTCCCAGAACTTTCATGAAGAAGATCAATTCCAATTCTGATGTTAACAATGACGTTTTGGCCTACCAATAAAGTCAAGAGTTAGCCATGTCAAAAAAAAAAGATTAATGTCTTCTCGTAAGTGTAGGAGTGTCAAAGTAATAAATAATTCGGCAAGACTAGGGTCAAACCACAAGAAGGTTAACTATATAATAATAATAATAATAATAATAATAATAATAATAATAATAATAAGTTAAAAAGGACTTTAAGATGTAAGATTAATATGATGATTAAACAATGATAAAAACAAATGTCAAGCTTAAAGGAACCACTAATGATATTTCAAATAAGTATATCATAAATTCTTTTTATCACTCAACTGGAAACCATACACAAAGCAGGTTCAAATTGGATTATAAATTGTTAACATGATTATATTAGTTATCTTATTCGAATAATGCTAAAATTTATAAATATTGTCAGGTATTCATGATTATAACATATGTTAACAACAATCAAGTTCCTTTCATAGCATAGGTGTCGATTATACTATATGGTTGGACTATGAAATTGCCAAGTATTTGTTGTACTAAAGGTTATATAACTTAAATCTAAACTAACCATTTAACAGGAAAAGTATTAAAAGTAAACAAGATAACAAATATAAAACATGTTAGTATTAAACATTAAGTCCATGCTGAGTTTATATTATATTTATTCTTACACCATTAATGTAACCTTTTCACCTTGACATAATAAATTTAGCTAAATATAATGAAAAAGAGAAATATAAATAAACAAGAAGAGAATATAATTATATAAATGTAGTAACAGAAATGAAAGGCATAAAAAAGAGATTAATAAAAGCGAAACTTAAGCATTACAAAAATATAAAGAAATAGAGCAAGAATATGATCTTGATCTGAAAACCAAGATGCCTAAATGCATGGCAAATGCCCTTTTTTATAGGCTAAAATTTGGAACTATTGATTTATTGACTAATTGTTGAGTGAGTGGCTAAATTTTGACTTGGTGGAAATCCCTATCTTTGTGTCTGGACAAAAAGTCATTGTTAACATCAAAATTTAAATAGACTTTATCCATGAAAGTTTTAGGAAATTATCTCAGCTCTCCAACCAACAAAAATAAATGAGTTCATTTGGACTTCTAGAACTCGAGATATGGGTTGAACACTAAACAATGCCTAGCTGCAGTACAAATTTAGACTTCTTTTTTGATGTTAAGATTTGGACTTTCAAATGACAAAATTAAGTTTTGGATAATCATGAATGTTTTAAGTTTATATCTTAACTTTTTAACCATATAAACCAAAATAAAATCAAAGATCTACAGCTCTAGATATGACCCAATAATTGAATAGTGTTCCAGTTTGGACTTAACCAACATCTCTTTACAAAGCTTAACTCTCTCTTTATCTTCTCAATTTTCGTAGTTAAACTCATCAATTAATCATTTTATTTATGTGATAGACCTGTATTTAAGATGAAAAAAATTAAAAGTATCTTATATTTATTAGATATGTTATTATAAAACATGCTCTAGTTAAGGAGTTATTGATACTTCAAGTGTAAAATAATGATATAAAACCTTGATAAAAATGCACTTTCAAGTACTAAACAAGCTACCAAGTCAAGGGTTGACCACCAACACTTTTATTAGTCATTATGTTAATAGTTCTGAATTTTGGCATATAAAAAAAGGCATTTGCCATGCATTTGGACATCTTGGTTTTTAGATCAAGATCTTACTCTTGTTCTCTTTCTTTATAAATCAAGATCTTACTCTTGTTTTCTTTCTTTATAATTTTGTAATGTTTAAGTTCTGTTTTCATTAATCTCTTGTTTATGTTTTCATCATAACTATGTTCTTATCTAGTTTATTTATGTTTCTCTTATTTATAATGTTTAGCTAAGTTTATTATGTCGATGTGAAAATGTTACACTAATAATGTAAGAAAAAGTATAGTATAAACTCAACATGAATTTTAATGTTTGATACTAATATGCTTTGTATTTGTTATCTTACTCACTTATAATACGTTGCTTGTGAAATAGTTAATCTAGATTTGTGTTAAACAACCCTTGGTACAATAAATATTTGATCTTTTTATAGCCAACTGTATGGTATAACTGACACTTGTGCTATGAAAAGAACTTGATTTGTTGTTAACATAAATTATCATCATGAATACCTCACAACATTTGCAAGTATTGACATTACTCAAATAATATAATCAAGTTACTAATTTATAATCTGTTTGGAACCTTCTTTGTATGTGGTTTCCAGTTAAGAAATAAAAAGAGTTTATATTATACTTATTTAAAATACTATTAGTAGATTCTCTAATCTTGACAATTATTTTATCTTTATTCAAATCTTTACCTCATTATCACATCTCAAAATTCTCTTCAAATTTTTTCTTTTATTTGTGATTTATATAGTTGACCTCCCTATGGATCAACCCCGATCTTGCTGGGTTATTTATTACTTCAACACTCTTACACTTGGGATAAGACATCAATCTTTTCACTATGTTAAGTTTTTGGCGTCGTTGTTAAGGAGGTAAATTACTGTATAATAATATTTATTTTATTTTCTCTTTTCAGTTTTCCTTTATCTAAATTTTGTTTCTTTTTATCTTTTTTTTTCTTGTTTTTATTCTCTTCCTACATGTGCATGAGAGTTTGGTCATGTGCATTAAAGGGTAGACTTTGTAGGTTCTCATCTTTTTTAGAAAACATAGCTGAAGAAGATAACCGGTCACTTTATAATGACAATAATTATGTTAAAACACTTAGAGACCATATGAATTTAACGAGAACAAGTGTATTATCATGTATAATTTTTCCTATTGATCATCTCACTTTAATTTAAAGCTAGAAATTATTCAACTTTTACCTACTTTTTATAGCTTAGATATAGAAAATTCATATTTGCATTTATGAGAATTTAAGGAGGTTTGTAACACCTATAATGACTTAAATTGTAGTATGAACACCATCAGATTAACGCCTTTTTGTCATTAAAAACTAAAGTTAAAACATATCTACAAAATCTTAGGTCAGAATCTATTCGTACTTGGGATGAAATGCAACAATAACTTTTAAAGAATTTTTATTCTTCTCATAGAACAAACTCTTTTAAAAAACAAAACACCACTTTCACTTAAAAACTAGGAGAAATATTTTATCAGTGTTAGGATAAGTATAAAGACTTACTTAATACCTGCCCTTATCATGGTTTTGAAACATGAAGATTGGTCTCATATTTTTGTAAAGGAGTAACACTTAAAGATAGACAAATAGTGGAATTGATGTGAATGAAACTTTTGGAGATAAGGACTCTAATGAAACAATGGAGTACTTATACTTGTTAATTAAAAATGCTCAAAATTAGGACATTTTAGGCACTTATGAGGCACTGGATAAAACTCAACCTCATACATCTAATGGAGGTATGTATAGTCATAGAGAAGATCATGACCTATAAGCTAAATTTGCATATTTAGCTAGAAAAATCGAGGCACTAGAATTAAAAAAATAATGGTCAATTGAAATTTTTTTAGGACATTATATGTCAAATATGTAAAACTGATGACCATGCAATAAATAATTATCTAACTTCTCCTTCTTTTAGGGAATATCTCCATGAACAAGCCTATATTTTAAATAATTTTTAAATGCCGATCATAACCCATACTCGCAAATATACAACCCTAGTTAGAGAAATTATTCAAATTTTAGCTGGAAGAGTAGTACCAATAATGCATAAACTTCACAGCCACCATTTCAAGCCCACTATAATTTTTAAAATTCTCATAGATATGCACCTCCTTAAGCTCCCCCTCCTAGAAGAAATGTTGAGGACACCTTGCATGTAATTATTGAAAAGCAAGAGGCAATCAACATTTATCTTGCTCAAACCATGATAGATTTTAAAAATACTCTTGCAAAATTCACATAAGCTCTCAGTTTTCTAGAGAAAAGCAAGTTTCCATTGCAATCATAACAAAATCCTAAGGGGTAGTACATTGCAAATGTAAGTAATTTTGGAAGCCAACATATGGATTAAGTCAAATACGTCATTACTCTCTATAGTGGTAAGGTTATTGAAAAATCCACTCTTGAACCTTATAAGAATAATGATAAGTTAATATCTGAGGGTAAGAAAGGGTTGAATCTCAACATTACAAGAAAAAGATAGACTCCTCACCAGCACTTCTATTTCCTCATGCTATGACCAAATAAAGAAAAGTCAATCATAATTCTAAAATCTTTGAAACTTTCAAACAGATAAGGATCAATATACCTTGATTAAATGCTATTAAAGATATACTATCTTATGCTAAATTTTTGAAATATCTATACACTATGAAGGGAAAACAAAATGTGAGAAAGAATTTTTAGTCGAACAAGTATGTGTCATTCTTCAAAACAATAATTTTTTGAAATATAAATACCCTAGTTGTCCTATAATTTCTTGCTTTGTTGGAGAACATAAAATTGAAAGAGTCTTACTTGATCTTGAAGCTAGTGTAAATTTACTTCCATATTTAGTTTTTCAAAGTCTCAATTTAGGTGAGTAAAACTAACTTCTGTAACACTTTTACTTGTTGATAGATATCTGTAAAAGTACGTAGAGGAATAATAATGGATGTGTTAGTACAAGTTGATAAATTCATTTACCCTATAGATTTTATTGTCTTGGATACATAACTTATTGAAAATGTAATCCAATTCCTATTATTTTAGGACATCCGTTTCTTGCAACTACTAATGCATTGATTAATTGTTGAAATGGACTGATGAGTTATCATTTGGAAACATGACATTGGAGATGAATATTTTCAACATTTATAAGCAATTTGGAGATGATAATGATTTACAGGAAGTAGATCTTACTAAAGAATTAGTTTATGATCAATTTAAATCTACTTTGAGTAAAAATGAGTTTGATTAATTTGAAAATTATAAATGATTTACTATCAGGAAAAAATGAAGGACAATAAAGGCATCAACAATGTTGTCACCGATCATTTGTCAAAATTGACAATAGATTCGATATCTAACATCCTACCAATTAATGATTACTTTCTTGATGAATCCTTACTTTCTCTTAGTTCAATGCCTTGATATGCTAATTTTATCAATTTTTTTTTTAAAATATTTGCCAGCTCATTGGAGTACCTAAGACAAAAGAAAGTTTTCTCTTAGGCCCAACTGCGTATTCATTATAAACCTATAGGTTTGTTAAATATTAATGGTTTTTATGATAATTTGTTATCTTTTCTTAATCATACCGTGGAACAGAAATTTCTAACAGCTCCGGCATGACAAATCCTCATCTTTGCTGCTACTGCTGAGCAATTAATTGATGAATTATAATCTTCCATCTCTGTAGTTGATCCCTCCATAAATCACATACACTAGTCAACCATGGACATCTGTAAAAAAGTTTAGATTGGATTTAAGCTTTCATTTGTGAAACCTGATGTCTTTTCGTTTTATTAATAACATATGATTTTGTTTTGTTATTTCTTATATTTATTT
Organism: Populus euphratica; assembly: GCF_000495115.2. Lineage (NCBI taxonomy): Eukaryota > Viridiplantae > Streptophyta > Magnoliopsida > Malpighiales > Salicaceae > Populus > Populus euphratica. The sequence goes on along the minus strand of NW_011500012.1, from coordinate 317,644 downwards.
AAATATGTTTCAAGTTTGTTAGTGCTTATTATTTCAGATGATGTCTTCTATACTCTATTTTTCTACCTTAGGACATTGAGGACAATGTCTCATTTTGGTTAAGGAGAGGATAATAGTTGACATTTTAAAAAAAAAACTAACGAACTGCTTTTGCTATTATTAAAACCATTTGACAGAATTGTTATTAGGATGATAGAGTAAGGAGGAATTTCATTTACTTTTGAGATGCATTTTAGTAAACATTCATATCAAGGTCTATGATAACATTACTTGAAATATTCAGGTTTATAAACTCTTGCATTGTTATTACTTGATTATGCTCATATACTCATTTAACAAGCATCCTTAAACTTTCATTTTCACACACACACTTTAACATATGATTATAGGTTACATTTTGGATTATTATATTATTTATGTTTTTTTGTTAAAGGTAACAATTAAGGGAAATAGATAATATATAATTTACAAAAAAAATAAATTGATAAATAAAAGTAGATAAGTTTGGTTACGTAACCTCTTTGACTCAAGTAATTAAGCTCAAATGAGTATTTTAATACCTAATACCCTAAAGTCAACTAACTTGAGAGTTATTGGCCTAAAACTTGTTACATAGGTTAGGGATAAAAGCTTAAAGAAATCAAATATTGCACTATCTACATGTTAGTATCCGTAACCTGAGTTATTAAGCTCGAAGGGTTGTATTAATACCTAATGCCTTAAGACTAACTGGTATGGAAGTAATTAGCGAAACCTTGCTACATGGGTTAAGGATACATTATGTTTTATTTTAATAATAATAATAATAATAATAATAGATAAAAAAAGATAATAATAATTCCAACCTAAGAGAGTTAACCTTAGAAAAAAAATAGAACATAATATTTTTTTCTTCTAAAAAAAGCTCCATAATCCGTGTTTTCATACATTGAGCACATAAAAAGAAGGTTTATTAATATCTTGTTTAAAAAGTATAAAGTAGATATATAAATTTGATGAGAGTTTTTTTATTTGGATAGATTAATGGAAGTTGAATGATGAATGCCTTGCTTTTGAATGTCGTAAATTGTTTTAACACTTTGATTACTAGGAAGTAGTAATAATTTGGTTAGGGGGTGTGATTAGGACTTAAAAGTATACTTTTATCAAGGTTTTATATCATCATATTGCACTTAAAGTTTCATTCAATTCCCTAACTGGAGTATTTTTTATAATAGCAAGTATGATAACATAAGATATCTTTAATTTATGGTATATGCTCATTTTGAATGTAGACATATCCCATAATTTAAAGAATTGATTGATGTGTTTAACTATTAAAAGTAAAAAGACAAAGAGGGGGCTAAACTTAAAGAAGAGATACTGGTTAAATTCAAACTGGAACACCTTTCGGTTATTGGATCATAACTAGAGTTGTAGAACTTGAATTCAGATCTAATTTATATGGATAAAAAGCTAAGACATAGGTCTAAAAAGTTTATAAGAGTCCAAAACTCAAGATTGTCGTTTTGGAGTTTAGATCTTAGTAGCAAACGAAAAGTTTGAATCTATCATACAACTCAGACACTGTTTGGTAGTTAAGTCATATCTCGAGTTCTAGAAGTCTAAATAACCTCATTCTTATTTTCCTAAAAAGCAGAGACAAATTCCTAAAACTTTCATGAGAAGTTCAGTTTCAATTCTAATGTTAGGAATGACGTTTTAGCCTACCAACAAAGTCAAGAGTTAGCTATCAAGTCAAGGGTTGACCATCAATACTTTTGTTAGTTATCATGTCAATAATTCTAAATTTTAGCCCATAAAAGGAGGCACGTGCCATGCATTTGGACATTTTAGTTTTCATATCAAGATCTAGCTCTTATTCTTCTTCTTTTTTTTAAATTTTTTTATAATTTTAAGTTCTGTTTTTATTTATTTCTTGTTTATATTTTTCATCAAACCTATATTCTTATCTAGTCTATTTATGTTTCTCTTATTTATAATGTTTAACTAAGTTTATTATGTTGAGGTGAAAATAAGTATAGTATAAACCCAATATGAACTTTAATGTTTGATACCAACATGCTTTGTATTTGTTATCTTACTTACTCATAATACCTTGCTTGTGAAATGCTTAATCTAGATTTGCGTTGAACAACCCTTGATTCAACAAATACATAATCCTTTCATGGCCAACTATATGGTATAACTAACAACTGTGCTATGAAAGAAACTTGATTTATTGTTAAGATAAGTTATTTTCATAAATACCTAACAACATTTACAAGTATTGATAATACTCAAATAAGATATTTAAGATAATTATGTTAATAATTTATAATCAGATTGGAACCTCCTTTGTGTGTGGTTTCTAGTTGAGAAATAAAAAGAGTTTATATTATCCCTATTTGAAATACCATTAGTGGATCCTCTAATCTTGATAATTGTTTTATATTTGTTTAAATCCTTACCTTATTATCACATCTCAAAGCTCTCTTCAATTTTTTTTTTTTTATGATTCATATAATTGACCTCCTTATAGATCAACCTCGGTATTATAGGGTTATCTATTATTTCGACACTCCTACACTTGTGATAAGATATCAATCTTTTGATCGATTCACTAGACCTATCCGGGATGATGTCCATTTTAAACTTATATTGTTTTATAAAAACTTTGACAAAGTCTTTTCATATTCCAATCTTGGTATTATCTAATCTTATATACTAAGTTAGTTTGGCATCACTCAAGCTATCTTAAAAAAAATGTATCAACAACTTTTACTAACTCACCACTTCAACCATCTTATTGTAATATGCCTTTATATGGGTTATTAGGTATTGAATATTGGTGTGTTTTATAAACTCTATAACCATAATATTTTTGACACCATCATATTAAGGACCAAACACATCTTCATAGCTCTCACTTAGTCGTATATATCAACCTATTCAATTGGTCTCATCCTTTCCTTCAAGGCAACAAACTGATCATAATTATCCTCCTCCACCACTCTTCATTTATGGGTTTCCTTATTTGTTAGGTTCATCATGGATGGTGCTCTCATAAGAGGTACTAGTTAGGTAAATAGAAAATGGTAGCAAATTAGGGTTCTGGTGTGCTTATACTTTAAGAAGTTAGAGATTGTGCAATAACTGCAGGTTGAGCAGAGTGTCCTTTCCTAAAATTGGACCTTGAGGCTTGTTTAAGCATACTAGTCATCCTTGCTATATCACCTTTCATGCTTTTTATCTCCCTTTGGTATCGAGCTTTAAACTCCTTTCTTTGTTTTCCATTTATCTCTTTTAGAGGTGAGTATTGTAGGTTCAATGTTGCTAGGGACCTATATTTCAACTTGTTTTGCTTTGTTTTATTATTACCATACAAGCAAAAGGCATACAATATGTTAATGAATTCAAAATGTTGGAATGATTATGGCAATGGATTGTTTATTAATTTTAGTGTTATAAAGACATACTAGATCAGGATTCTCTTAAGAAGCTTTTACTAAGGACTCCAAACCTATAAGATCTTAGGCCAACTTGAAAACTTTAGAAAGGTTACAATTGATAAGGAAAAAGATACCAAAATAATTTATTTCTCAATAATAGGTTAATTTATTACATCATTTTATAAACCAAACTACATCATTCCCTGCAAGGTTGTCAAAAAAGCATTTTTGACACAACATGAAAAATGCAAAATAAACTCGGATCGTAAAATCATAAGGAAATTTTTTTCATACATAGTTCAAACACTTTAAAATACACAGTTCAAATGAAAATTCATACATAATTCAAGCATCTTAAAATACATGATTCAAGTAAAAATTCATACATAATTTAAGGAACTTTTCATAAATCTTACCTCACTAATAAAACAAGCAATGAATTATGGAGAACTAATGTATAGGCTTTTGGTTAAAATAATTGGATGATTCACTACAGAAACAATTACAAAAGTAAAAACAACCTTCCGATAATAAATGCAAATTCTCAATAAATAATCTCAGGAACCATTAAGTTGAAATGAAATTTACTTCACCTTATTTTTCTTATAGCATATTAGGAACTAATATGGATCAAATGCCATCTGAATCCCAATGTCTTACCCTGTATGGCATGCTATAGATTGTTCCTGACCTAGTGTGAATAATCAAGTTCAACTCTCCAGTTTCATGGCTGGACATAGGAATCTCTAGAGATGGAAGATGTATGTTTCTTTATGTTAAATATGCTAATATAGGAAGCATGGGCTTGAAAAATACAATAGAAAGCAAACAAAATTCAGGACAGTATTGAGCATTCATTTCATCTTTACCCTTCTGGTGGGAATTGCAATAAAAAGAAAGATGGGTTTTAGAGCTATATATGATGTAGCAGCAATGTAACAATCTCCATATTGTTTCTACCAATTATTAACAGGATACTCTAAAATTCCTAGCTTCCAAAATGGTTGGCTTTAGGATTCATTCAAATTCTATCATGGGATCACTTCTGTTAGAACTTAAAGGATTCATTTATATATTTAATTATTTGTTGAAATCATTAGAAATTTATAAAGGATTTTGGACAATTAAAATCATGAAAACCATAAATTGAAAGCAACATCTTTGGTACCATCTATCAGATTAGGACATAAATATGCAAAGATTACACACACACAAGGCTCGTTAGCACAGTTAATAGGGCATGTAAAATTACAAAAGAGAAAATATTTTATGATTCAACATATGTTAATATGAGAGACTTTTTTTTTTGTATATTAGACACTTCGTCACCATGAATGAAGAGGAAGAAGAAAATATTAACAGAAAATAATGTGTTTACAAGGAATATTTTTAGTATGAGGAAGATTTTCTATTATCGCAAGATTAACAACAAATTTAAGATTATTTAGCTACCAAATCACCCAAAAATGATATAACATTGATGACCCTCTTTTGTAGAATAAAACATGATTGAGAAGAAGAGAATCAAGTAAGCAAACTTGGCCATTAATAAAAGGTAGTAAGGCATAATTATTGCTTCATTTACAATGGCAAACAAAATCAGCTGAGAGAGTAGAGACTGGAGACCGGAGAGGCGAAGACAATCAAATCAAAAGTAAATGAAATAAAGAAAAAAAAAGGTGTTTTAAGAAAAAGAAAGAGAGTGGAAGGCGTTGTTAGTGTTAGTTTGCTTTTACGAGGGTTGAGCTTTAAGAATTAAAGAATGTGAGATTTGGGAAAAGGGGAATTTTTATGAAACAAACAAGATGGAGAGGAGAGGACTGAGAAAAGCCAATAGTTTTTGTAAATTTTATCAATTTCAGTAAACTTGATTCGAGTTTACCAAGTTGATCGAGTTTGACTGATTTTAACCAAGTTTGACCAAGATTGTTGGTTTATGAGTTTTCTACCCAATTTCATGCAATATATCTATGTTGAATCGTAAAATCATTATACGATTTTATGAGTCAACTTGCGAGTTTGATAATCATGATTCCAAGTTTCCAAACTAAGATATTTAACCGCTATAATGATGTTGTCTTAAAGTTGTCCAAAAATTCTTAAAAGTTCATCTCTTGTCACTGCTTAATCTTCTACCAAGTTTTGAATAGTCATCCTCATCTTAATTGCATAAAACTAGGCATTTTCAACCTGAATATGGTATTGCATAATTTCTAAAGCCCACCAACTTGCCTTTTTTTTTTTTTGGCAATGATCTTATCTCTAGTCAAGATCTGTTTGGTAGAATGGACTCATTAGCCTGTTTAATCAGAACCCTTTGTTGATCATAAAGCCGAGTAGTTATCTGTTTTACTGCTAAAGTAGCTTCTTAATTGTTTTATTTGTTTGCTCTGATTTTGCAATCTTTTCTTGAGCTTCAAATGTTACTTGGGTCATTTCTAATATTTTGCTATCTTCTTTCTTTTCGGCCTTTGACAATAAACTAAATCTATTTTATAACTTTTGAAAAACTTTCTTTTGTTGTTATAATTAAGCCACTAAACAATCTTTCTCTCTTCTTATTGTGACTAAAGTTTGTTTATGAATTACTAAGTTTAACCCCAAGTTTCCTTTCTTTGACCCAAACTCCTCTAACTCTAGGTTCAAATCCTTATTATAGGTCTCATGTTAAGCTCTAATTTATTCTTGTGTTTCTTCTATAGTAGGGATCATTGGTCTTCGATGAACCTTATATAGCAGGACCTAATAACCTTTCTCTTTAGTTTTTTTTTGCCATATCAGATAATCCAGAGTTGTTTTCCCATGAACTCTATTAGCAAATGCTACGATACCAAGGTGCCTTCAAGCTTACTTAATTATTTCAATTAATTTTCTAGAAGTCTTTAAGTCTTTATAGAACTTACCCAACCTAATAGTTTGATGTATTAACTATTTGAATCCCAACTATTATAAAACCATATTATGGTAGTAATTAAGGCAACACCATGCTCCCATTAATATAATCCATTGATAATCTTTATAACAAGCTAAATATATCCAGAAATAAACACATTAAGTCCTCTAATAAAAAGTAGACTTGCTCAAACTGTGAAACATGGATTTTTAAGTATTCTTTCCCAACTCCCTTAATGGTAGTTATGCAAGTTTTTTAACCTTTGAGTATAAGTGTCATTGAGTAAAAAAAAAAAAAAAACCAGGGATCTTTCTTTTCATTAAATGATTAATGGTCCATAAAAAGAGCAATTGTAAACAACATCTCAAAAGCCTTTTTCTAGCTTTTCGGTATTGGTTTAATAAAGATAAAGTCTCAACTAAAATTGTTCCAACTAGATAGATTTTGAGAGCAACAACACTTTTAAACATGTTCATAGCCTCGAAGTCAATCACCTCTTATATCGATGGGAATAAATCCAAACCATAGATGCCCAATTCCATTATTTTTAAATGGTCAATTTTTTTTTTTATCATAGAGCTTCATCTTTAATGTAACCTCTAAAAAACTCCAATACCACCATCAACTATTTCCTTATTAATTGCTTGTGCTTTTGCCTATTTTTTTGCTAATCTTAGTGATCCATACATAGTTACATGAGGCTTGCTCTATTGGTGTGTAGAAATACACTTTATTTAACTTTAAATAGCTTAATAAAAAGTCATACTCCTCAAGAGTGGGAGTCATATCAATTGTATCAAAAGTAAAACACCTATATTCTGGATCTCAAAACTTTATCATAGCCTAAAAACTAGAATGTTATGTTCTAGTCTTCGCTAGTTAAGCTCTGTCCCTTTATTGTTGTTAAAATCAATATGGTTATATAAATATAACTTTTCCTAGTGGTTTAAAAACTAACAAATGTAAGAGAATATTTTACCTAGCTTCACTTATTCTGGTAAGTATGATTCAAACTTTGTTGACAAGTAGTCCTTAATGTTTTAGATTTACTCTGACCTAGTCCTCATGTCCTTTATGGTAAGATGTTTCCCCATCTCTCACTTCTTATAAGAATTAGTTAAGATAAAATGAGAACACAATAAAAAAGATGAATATATATGTCAAGGCATATCATTATTCATGTCTTATCAGGGCTAATCTTAAAAGAAAAGATCTAGCTTGTAAAGGTTTTGGTATTAAATTATACAAATTACCACTAGAAAAACCCAACCTCTTAACCTCATGCATTATGATCATGAAAAAATATTCCATGATACCTGATATATAGGATGAGTTATAATCTGAAGGAGAGTTCAAATAAGCATCAATAGACATAAGTAACACTTGTCATTGAATCTCCCTATCCAATCATAAATAGGGACAAGCTCGGGTTTAGAGGTTTTGTTGGTTTTTTGTGAAGTGTTTGGACACTCATAAAAAATATGCATGTGAATACAACAATTAAATAACACAAATAAAATGAACAATGCTAAAAATAAATTGCAATAAAAATATTGACAGAAAAACAAAATTCATTAGCAAATAACATGGAAATGAAAGGAATAAATTTGGAGAGGATCAACACAAGCAATTAGGCTCAATCTTAATAGTCCCTTGTAGAATCACCATTTTTTTTTCGTATCTTTGTATTTTTATGATTTTCATAGTTTATTTTTAACACATAAAAATTAAATAAAAATAATAAAAATAATGAAATGACTAAATTTACTAAAAAGATATATATTTTTTAGATTTCTTCCTAAAATATACAAAAAAAAGGTAAAAAATTAAGTTGTAACAATTGTTAAGGTCTTTATTAGTGATCAACCTATGAGCAGAGATATTTATGAACCAAAGAAAGAAATTGCTCATAATAGAAAATTCAAAGATGTATTAGAGAATATGAAGAAAGTCTTGAGAGATTAAAGCACTAATAAAATGCACATACACTATTAAGCTTTAGTATTCTTGTTTAGAGATTAAGATATGTTTTTATAAAAGTTACATTTGACAATTTATTTTCATCCATGAATAGATAAATATAATGACAAATCTGACTAAAAAGTGCTTAAACTCCAAACTATATCATAGTGCTAAGGGGCAACTTTGTGTTTTTGAAACGTAGAAACATCCTCATTTAAAGTCCTAAAATCCATAATATCTAAGTATACCTTGACCTTACCTTTATTTGAGTTATAAGATCCTTGTTATTCTCAACAAAACCTTAAAAACAAAAAATTATGCCAAAAATAATTGAATGTTAAATATGTGTCCAAACATAGTCAAATGATTGGTGACATGAAAATAGTGTGCAAATATAGAAAAAGGAGTTGTTGTCTAGTTTTATGGTAACTAAGAACTCTTACTAGTCTTTTAGATGTTTTAAGTAAGAAACTGATTATGTAATAAAAAAGATAATTATCACCATATACATCCTACCTAAAGGAAACAACATTATTGTTTGTCTTTAATGATAAAGGTGTTTAATGTGCTTACATGCTAAAGTTTGCCTAAATTAGAATGTGTGATATTATTAAAGATAAAATACTTTTATAAGTAAGGTAGTCAATTGAGACCTAAACATGGTAATAAGGCTTAATCCTTGCTTTAGAAATATAGATGCTAGACCTGAAAAGATGGTGAAAAAATAATAGGTGTAAGTCTATTTAAGATTGTATTGAAATGACCTAAAAGCCACCATTTACACTCAATAGACCTATATGAGATCACACCGATCTACCCCAAATTTGCTCATAACCTTAAAGAAAGGAATCCCAAGAACAATAAATCCACATATAATAACATGAACACTAAAACAACTTAAATGGCAAAATGAATATTTGCAATTAATCAAAACTTAACATTGATGTTCTTACAAACATTTATATTTATAAATTAAAAAAAAAACAATGTTGTCACCAATTGAACTCAAAGTCTAAATTTACAAGAAGATGAAAACAAACTTCAATATTATATTTTTTTTCTTTAAAAAAAATCCCAAGAAAGAAAAATAAAAAACAATATCTTAGCAATATTTTTTAATCACACCCAATGATACTGCCTGGTGATGGTACATCTATCATAGGTAAGATCAACTGATTTCTTGAAAATGCTTTCTAATCACATCCTATATCACTATTGGGTGATGATACATTTGTCATAGGCACGATCGAAGAACATCATAAAATTATGAGGAAAAGAATTTTGAAAAAAAAAATTTAGTTACAAGAAGTAATGTTATTATTGAATACTCATCTTGTAACGCTACTCAATAATGATACATCTGTCATAGGTAGAAGATTTGAAAATATTATAATGCAATAAATATTTTTATTAATGACTAATTTTACCTTGTGACATTTTTCAATAATGGTATCTCTACTATAGATAAAGAGTTTTAAAATATTATAACATATTAAGTGATTTTGTTGTTAACTAATTTCACCCTATATCACTACCAAATGACGGTGCATCTACCATAGGTAAATAGTTTAAAAATGTTATGACATATTTAATGATATTATTATTGATTAATCACATTGTATAACAATGCCCAATAATTATGCATTTTCCATATGTAGGATTGTTAACAAATCAATATGTAACATAAATATATTTTTTGAAATATTTTGAATTCAATGATGTGGTTTATTAAGCAATTTTTTTCTCACTAATCAAACACTATGATAATGTCTAATAATCATATGAGAAAATCTAAAAAAATAACTATTCATGCAACCAAACAACTCCAAATCATCACAAAAAATTTTGCACCGAAACCAAACCATTACATCTTAGATAAACCAAAAACATTTCAATTCTCTTAACCCCATCATAGGGTATTGATTTCGATCCTTATTCCACTATGAAAATAAATCCCTTTTTAAAATCATACCCATGAGGCTGGCACACCTCATTGTGGATCCCAACACTTCAAATAATCATAATAATTTGTAATAACATGCAATCCAATCTCAAAATAATCACAAACAATAAATAATATTTCATCACCCAACTAATAATAATTTATCACAATGTTCAAAATCATGCAAAAAATTATCCAAAAATTTATTTAGGTATTAAAATTAACATTAGGGAGTGATTGGGATTGATTAAAGGTAGCTAGATATGGTTAGGCAATATCAAAAGCTAATGGAACTATAGTTAGTAGTGGTGGAGCATTAGCTATATGTGTAGGTAGATGGTAGCAACTTGTGGCACGTCCTTACATGCATCGATAAGGTTAAGAGACATATAGGTTGGCTCGGCACATGAATGAAATCTTTTTCTTCCTTCCTATACTAGTAATGTTGTCTATTGTCACTTGAGATAAGAGATTAATAAGAAAATAAGTTTGGTTATATTGTTTTCTCTCTAATAATATGACTTCTCTCTCCTCCTCCTTTTTTATTCTCTACTAGTCTGTGAAGAGTGGTTGTAGATGTAGTGGTTGGCTAATGATAAGGAGATTGACTTTTAGCTGAGCAATGAAGAAGGGGTTGTCATAGTTTGTTTTAATGGATTTATGTTATAGGTTTATGGTGATGACATAACGAGAGAAAGGAGAAAATGATAGGCTAGCATCATTGCTAAAAAGCCTTTGTTTTTTGGTCAAAATCCAATAAGGTGAGAGGGATGATAAGGGCTTAGGTTTTGGTAAGAGAGATGAGTTTTTTTTTTGTTTAAAAAAATGAATGGGGAGAGAGGGAGACATTGTCATGTTTTTCACTTATGAATTTTTTTTTTCATTTTTTTTTCTTCTTTCATAAATAAAAACATATCCTTTGTTTTCCTCTTCAGGCCTTAAAGTTTTCTTAGATGATAATCTAGACTAGGATTACCCCTTACACTGGGCATGTTTTGAAAGTTTTTAAATAATCAATGACATTCTTTAAATAGAAAAAGATAAGAGAGATTTGAAAGGGATAAAAATGTTACAAAAGAGAGCGAACAAATAATCAAGTGAAAAATCCAAATGATTAGATGAAAAAAATGGAAAAAAAATGATGGTAAAAACAGGAAAGACAAATAGTCTCTAATGTGTCCCTCATAATAGTGTAAAGTCCAAATTTGAAGAAAAAATATCATTAACAAAACACATGATATGATTAGAAGAATCAAGATTGAAATGAGATCAATAATTAAAATGGCAAAGTCAAAGTATCAAGAGATCTCAGTGCATGTGCATGATACGTGATCCTGTTTATACACCATATTATTTATGATATGGAATCATGCAATAAATGGATATGCTGAACATAACATAAAGAAAAATGCTCTCTTTTTAAAATTTATTAACTCATTTTAAAATTCAATATTTTCTTTTGTAACATACATTACATATCTTGAAAAGTCTTTTATGATATTAAAAAAATAATAATTTGTTTGCGTAGGATGGTGTCAGCCTCTAAAAAAAGGAAAGAAAAAGAATGACTTGTTTATGCACCATATTATTTATGATATGGAATCATGCAATAAATGGACTTGCTCAACATAACATGAAACATAATGTTCTCTTTTGAAAGTTAATAACTTAATTTTAAAATTGAATATTTTCTTTCTAAAAGGCCCCTATTTATAAGGAAATTTATTTGAATCATGTATGGTATAATTTTGAGCTAACCTTTAACATCTAACTCATCAATTGTGAAAAATAAATACTTGTAAAATTATATCCTATCATTGAATGATGTGTTTTGCATCATCAACCAAATAAGTCTAATCTTTATAAAAAAAAACTTTTAAATTTACATCTCTAGAGTTTCATTTCAATAATTAGGCTTGAGTGGATATGATCCTTGAAAATCTACGGTTTGATCCTGAGGTAAGAAAGACAATTTCAAACAACAAACATTCATTAATCAAATTCATAAAATTCTTAGTAAGAATGATGTGAAAGTATATGTATTGGGTAAATGATCATGACTAAATCTATTGATAATGTTTTGGTTTAAAAAATAAAATAATGATAAAGCATGTGAGTCTTTTGTAATGATGATAGCATAAAAACCCCATCATAAACCATGAGTGATAGAAGAAATATCGAATAATGATGACGATGTTGGCATGCCTTTTTATGGCTATTTAAAAGATGAACACATCTAGATAAACACGAGAAATCCATTTCTATAACAATAATTTGATGATGATCATAAGCTGTAAATGATAAAAATAAATACTCAATAATAGAATTGATGCATGTGTGTGCCTTTTAAATATTGTTAAGAGGTTAAAAAGAACATGATTAATTGAAATAATTCATGTTAAAAGATTATTTATTAAACTTTAAAAGTTGGCAAAAGAATATCTTAGAGGCCACAATCCAATTAGGGGGCAATAATATCATGGTTAAGAGATAATTTATCACTCTCTAAAAAATAATCAAGAGAATAATACTTTCTTTTAGTGAATATAAGATGGAAATATGTATTGTACAAGATCTAAGCTACATAATATATAATCATTCAGATAAATGATCTACATGAATAAACTCAAATGGGATGATGAGTTAAGTGACCAAAAAAGACCAGAATAGAAGTATGGGTTTTCATCATCTAAAAAAGGAAATTTGAATAAAAGAGAGAGGGAACCTATAATTTTTACTAGGGAAGTATGCGTTCGTGTCATCTAGTTAGCATTGTGTATTGTTTTACAAAAGTTTTACTAGTGAAATCCCTAATAATGTTCACCATGGCTCTAATGAATTAAAGTATGGTAAAGATCTTGTAAGATTCCTTGGAATTTAAGCTTGTGGTAAAAAAGTTCTAAGCTTGGCAATCAGGAAAAAGAAAGAAAGAGAAAGGGCCCTACAATTAGGAAAGTCAACCTTACTATTAAGTTTCAAACCATGCAATTAGAAATCCAACTCTATAATAAAAGAGCTTCAAACCTTGCAAATCAGGAGGTTTATGACTAAATCATGAAGCTAGATAAGTCAAACTAAACTTTATAATCAAGGTAGTACTTTTATCCTTCATTTATATAAATCTTAAGTTGATCCTTTTATTTTCATGTAATCCCATATAAATCATTTTATTTTATTTGTGTGGATCCCAAGTTGATCCATTTATTTATATAGATCCCAAGTTAATTCTTTTATTTTTATCTAATAGATTTGAAGTTGATTCATGTCATTGATCCCTTTATTTACATAGATTCTAAGGTCATCCTTTTATTTTCAAATGATCTAATTTGATCCATTCATTTTCATTTATTTAGACACCAAGTTGCTTTTTTTATTTACCTAAATCCCAAATTGGTCCTTTCATTGTTATATAGCAGATTTGAAGTTCATCATGTCACTTGATCCTTTTATTTACATAGGTCCAAGTTAATCTTCTCATTTCTATATGACAAATCCCAAGTTGATCATGTCATTTATATGGATCCCATGTTAATCATTTTATTATTTTTTATCTTTTTTATGGATCTTAAGTTAATCCCTTCATTTACATAAATTTCAAGTTGATCATTTCATTTTTATCCAACATATCCAAAGTTGATCATGTCACTTGTATGAATCCTAAGGTTATCTTTTCATTTTCTTTTATGTGGATTCAAAGTTGATCCCTTCTTTTCACATAGGTCTTAAGTTGATCCATTTTAGATTTTTCAATTAAGGCTTATCGGTTCTCAAATGGACCATTCGTGATAAGGCTAATCACCTTTCAAGTTGACCATTTATGATGAGATTGGTTGTGTCTCCAGCTAACCTATATAAGGTTCCTAGTCAATCAATTTTCAAACTATCCTCGATTTATCATTTTCTAAATATCCTTGGTCAGTAATTCTTATAGATCCTTAATCAATCATTTTAGATTTTCCAATCAATCATCTCTCAAAGATTCCTAGTCAATTATTTTTTAAAGATCTCTCCTCGATCATCTTTTAAAAACCTAGTTGATCATTTTTAAACATTTTAAAGCCAATCCTTCTTTGATCATTCCTTTGCCTCTCTTTCAAAAATAAAATCATTTTTTTATGTTATTTCTATTTACAAACTTACTATACAAAGTCAAAACAATTCAAATGTCTTTACATTGTAAATATTAGAAAAAGAAGACAATTGTCATAATCTAATTTTGACCACATGTGATTTTGATTTGATTTTTAGAAGGGTTAAGATTAGAAATTAAAAGATTAAGGACTAATGTTAATTGAGGGTGCGATTTGATAACACATGGAAGAATTAAAGACTATAATGAATATTTATGTCCCTTAATATTCAATTTTAATAAATCATCAAGATACATTTAGTTAATCCCTTTTCATTTTAATTTTAGATTTTAATCAAAATAAATGAGTTTATTTCTGTATGGAATTTTGAATTTCATATGACTTGTATTATAAATACAGACCCTACTATACATAACGTAAGAATAGGCCCAAGAGAGAAATACACATAATTGAAACAGCTACTAACAAACTCAATCAACCCACTAATCAATTTAAATTAGCCCCAAATTTAACCCTTCTCTCTCCATCACTCAAAACCCGATAGTAAAATCTTTTCCATACATACAATTCAACCTTTTTTCTCAAGAAAAATTAGCTATAGCTATTGTCATAACCTTTTATTCTCTTAACCACTGTCCAACATAACTTTATCTCTCTTTTATAAAGATGAATCAATTTAGACCAGGCATTATCCATCTCCCCATGTTTTACTAACTCTTCTAATTTTCTAGCCAATCTTTCTTTTCTCATTGTCACTTGAAAAACTTCTCAGGCCAAACTAAGCCATCACTGTCTTTCTTATTAACTATTAAAAAATTAGCAAATATAAACGAAATTGCAATGAACTTTATTGACAAAGTAGTCCCTCATGTATCTATTAGTAAATATCAATGAAATATTCTCTTAGCATATACTAAGGGAATTATAGTGGGAAAATTATAAATAGAAAATTACTAATGAATTGAACTCATCGATGAAATCTTTCTGTAAATCCATATGTATTATTTAATTTATTATATGGTGAGTGACCCCCCCATTTTCTTCTTCTTGTTCATCCTTTTCTATAAGCTCTGGAACAAACAACAAGCCCCCCTATTTTATCACAAATTAACCTCGCACACAAATCTGAACACCTTAACACTTAGTCTATCAACATCCTTTTCTTGATCCAATATTTTTTTAGAATTTTTCTAGTTAAGCATGACTACTCTTTTTTTTTAACTCCATTTTAAAATATTATTTTTTATTGCATATTTTTGTAGTATATGTAGTTTACTTGTGTATTTACTTATTTTATAACTTTTTTTCTTAGAAATTTATTGTATGAATGTATGATTTGTTCATGTTAAGTTCTATTTGAGATTTTTAAAAATTGAATTTGTTTGTAATTTTATGAAATTGATTTTGAATCAGTAACTTAGGTGTTTTATAATGAAGCAAATAATGACTATTTAATGAGTTTATTTTATATTTTATCAATTTTATTGTTAAGTTGAAAATTTTGGTAAATGTATAAGAATTTAAATTTATGTAGATAATTGATAATTATTTATAAGTACTATTAAAATAAATTTAATAATTTTGATTTAAACCATTATTAGGTAATTTATTTAGTATACATAATTAATCAATACATGTTGTCATCAATATTTTATATAGGTTTAATATATGTTATGTGTGATTGATCATGGATGTATCGAGATTCACTCAAAGGGTTGCATAAGGTGAATTATTACAATGAAGTTGATGATTTTATTAATTATACACTATTTAATTCAAAAACATTAGTGGAGGTAATATTAGATGCCCATGTAAGAGATGTAAAAATAAAAAGTTTCTCGATCCAGATGTTGTAACAATACATCTTCTACAAAAAGGGTTCATGAAGAAATATCTATGTTGGTTTGTATACAAAAAACCATATATTTGTAACGAGACCATTGTAGAAAGGATGATTGAGTTATCCTTTAGTTCTAGCAACATGCATGGAATTGTAAATAACAATAATAATTCTTATAAGAATATGGTTATGGATACAATGAAAATGAATCAGGGTTATTCAAGTGAATATTCAATCATCGATGAAGAACCAAATGTATACACAACTAGGTTTTTGACCTATTGAAAGACTCTAACAAATCATTATGGGATATGTGCATAAATCACAATAAATTATCGGTCATTGCATATGTGTTCACTATCAAGTTTGATCATGGGTTGAGTCAGGCTGATTACGATAGAATTTTTGAATGGACGAGAAGTATTTTACCTAAAGAGAAGCTAAAAAAGAACTTCTTAGCTCTTAAATCCATTATGAAACACTTGACCTAGGATACCAGAAAATTAACATGTGTCTAAAGTTTTGCATGTTGTAGTTCCTTGAAAATACAGAGTTGACCGAGTGTAGAACATCTTGGCATGATTGTTATAAACATAGAATTGGCAGGGAAAGAACTCTTGTCGCACATAAAAAACTTAGATACTTCTTAATTACTTATAAATTGTATATGTTATTCATGTTTTCAAAGATTACTGAACACATAACATGACATCATTCACATGATGTAATGGTTGGAGTCATGGTACACCTATGCAATGATGAAGCTTGAAAATATTTTAATAAGATGCATCCTCAATTTTCAATAGAATCAAGGAATGTACATCAATCTATTAGAGTCAAGGAATATACATCAATCTATTAGAGTCCTTTGTTGCTTCTTATACTTGTTGGCTAGTGATACTCATAGTTTACAACTTACTACCAAATATATGTATGAGGTTGGAGTTCATATCTCTATCTATAGTTATATCTGATCCTATTAGTTCAAGTTAGAATATAGCTTTTTTTATTTGATCATTTTTTGATAACTTAAGGTAGTTGTGGCTATCCAACACTTTGAATTATGTTGTCTTGAGAAAATAAAATTTTGGATGAAGACAATTTTAATATAGATTATTAATGGTTTTCTTGTGTATGAAATGATTTTTGGTTGAAGCACATATAAAAAATTAGTATGTCTATAGTGTATGGAAAATAACAAGGCCTTCACATTAGAAAATGATGGTAAAGAGGTTTTTTTTATTTCCACTAGTGATTCTTGCCAACAGATCACAAGTACAAAAAAACAGAAATGACTTTTTTATTCATAGACTTGAAAGGGATGTTGCACTACTGCTACTATTGGGTGAAGAATTGTATGACTTGATATCGTAGTATGATGATATTGTGTTTGATTTTCAATCTAGTAAGTAGAAATTTCCTAGTTTTGGTGCAACCCACAATTATTGAGGCTGCCCGAACGATAACATCGATGACTAAATCATCGGTGGAAGTGCCACTATTTTAATGGAGTCTGGTTTTCAATAATAGAATCTTATAATTGATGCATGGTTCAGAAATAATTAATATTAATGAACTAATTCTTTTGCAAATCTAAACTCCAACAATTTTTTTTTATTAGGATTGAGCTAACAACACTATTGATGGGAGGGTTTGATAGAATCACGCTATAACTAGTTAAGATTAAAATCAAAATAAATATTTTTTTATCCAAGTGTTAAAATTTTATTTTTCATTTATTAACTGATAATTCATTTTTACCATATAGGTTGCATGATTTGTTGTACAAGGCTTGGCAAAAAAGCCAAAAAATATGTTAAATAAAAAGAGCTTCCAAGCAAGAAAGACGTAGTGCTTTGGAAGGATTTCATACCTTCATATGTCTTAGAGGCTATATGGGTAGAATATATTCAACAAGTAATGTCTGAGTATTTCATGCAATAGTAAGAACTCCATGCATAGAACCAATGCAGATTCACAATTCATTACCATAAGCACTAATGGATTCATTTTGTTTGTTTCATATGCAAAACAAATAATAAGATTATTTTTTCATTACATCAATTTTTTAAAATTATTGTTTATATGAATACGTTTAACTAAAAATAATTTTTTCTTTCAGGCTATAGTTCATGAACATGAACCAAGACTGATGGAGCTTTTATTAGAAACGCACGTGTGAAATGATGTTCGTCGGAAAGGGGTGTAACAAGTTATGGATAGCTGAACTCAGTACTTCATGGTATGTTTTATTTTAACAAATTATTTTCTTAAGTTAATATTTTTATGAATTTGCTGATCTTTTTTTCTTTAGGAAACATATAACACCTAGTTTCAGGAGAGATACAAGGGCGATCCTTCAACCCATTGAAAACGTGATTTGGAACTATGGTTAGCAATGGACCCAATATAAAACGGGTTTACTGACTGCTCGAAGTGTTTTAACTCGTGGATGCTTGTAATCAATTTCGAGTACTCAAACTCTAGAGCTCAAGGTGAATTTAAATAAACTAGTTGAAGTTCGAACGTCCCATCTTGCTGCTGAAATAGAACGACCTAATGGTGAGATGATCGAACTTTAGCGATTGTATATGAAGTTAAACTCACATATGGGTGTTACATGTGCTCCCATCTATGAGCACCAGTGGAATGAACGACATAACAAGAAGCGCTGAGAAATTTTTTTGTGATGAATAGTAACCATTTATGAGCCCATTAGTAAACAAATCGTGTCGATAGAATCATTGTCTAACTACTGACAAAATATTATGTGAGTAAAATGTAAAATTTTGGTAGTAATCCTCAACATTATCCAATCTTTCCATTAATGTGATCAATAAAATAGCCTTTAAAGTCATACTCTCCATCATTTAAAAACTCGATGATAATAGCCCTACTCATAACCTCATCCCTTTTAGTTCAGATGACAACAAATACCATTTGCCTAAAACCAACCAAAATAGCAGCCCAGATCTCAACCATAACCAAATTAAAATAATCCCTCTTTTCCACCAATTTCAACTTGAAATATCATCTAGAAACCAATAAAAATAAACATGAAATCAAATCAAAAAATGATTCAATCATCTCAACCTTAATTGCCACCTAAAAAGCCAATCATTTCTTATTTTTTATATAGGTTAGAGGTAGCATCTGATGAGCACACACAACTTATATTCATCATTGTCTAATTTGTATTCTTCCAAGAGTGAATGCCACGTGTTGCCATTATCTAGCTAACCTCTAGTAGATTCTAGCCACTGATAATTATTTTTAAGTTATGTTTTATTGAAAATAATTTTATTATGACGATTGGTTAGATTTATATATAGGTTGTGTATTATTTATACATATGTTTGAATTTTGGATAAAAGAGCTTAATTCATATTGGATGTTTCTTTTTTTTTTTGTATATGACATGTTTGATTAAATTATTTTATTTTTGTTGGTATTTTGGTATAGCATATTGGGTTTCATGTGATATGTCATTATAAGTTGAATTTATTCTGATGTGATGAATTGGACTTATATGTGATGTCTTAATTTGTTTTTATATAATTTTAAGTAGCATGGATTAATTAAGATTATTCTAGTGTGAAGAGTTGATTGAGATTTGATTTATATACGATGTGATGATGGATTGGTCGAGAGAATCGAGTCTATTTTTATCAATTTTCATATGTAAATGATGAATGTGTTGAGTCAGATTTAATGGTTTTTTTTTTTAATTTTATATATGAAGGGTGAGATTTTACATGGAGTTTGTTTTATTTATATTTTTTTAATGGTAGAATATTTTCTTATATAAAAAAATATTTTTTGATTTTGTATTCCTTTGTGTTTGTTTATTTTTATCTTTAGATTTTTTAATAAAAAATAAATAAAAATGATTTAAAAAAATAAGTTTCAATATGTTAATTGATTGGTGTTTTGTTAATAACATTTTTACTCATTTCTTTCTACAAGATAGTAATTCATTATCCTACCACCCAAGTCACAACATTTTTTTTTTTATCCTACCACCCAAGTCACAACATTTTTAAAAAAAAAAAAGATAAAAAAATATATAGCATGTCCTTTTATTTTATATCTAGTTATTATTTATTTATTATTTTATTTTGGTGAGAATAAATGCTAAGATTTTTTTTTAGGATGTACCATATCGTGAGTCTATTTGGACTAGGTCAACATGACCCTGTAAGGTTGATTGAGAGTGAGTAGTTGCCCAAAAACCTAATTTGAGACATAATCAAGAAAATAAGTTCAATAAATCTAATTTAATTTTTATCATCTTCTTAAGTTCAATATCCATATTTTAAAAATGAATATCAAGCCTTGCAGCCAAACTCAATACCTAATCAATATCTAAGATCTTTAATTTCAAAAATATGTTAATTTAATCATATAATTAGAAGGGTCCAGGAGGTACACCATCATAAGTTTTAGAATATAAAGGTAGCTTACCTTAGATATAATATTATAGGGTAATGAGTTTTTTTTTTTTAATATAATCAACCTTTTACATAAGAATCTTTGAAAACCAGTTATAGTTTCTATCTACCTTAAACTATGTAGTGATTTGATGTGGACCCTGTGAATATAAAGATCTAGAAACCTACAATCAAATCAATTCTTTTTAAGAAAGTTAAGATCAAGTTTGAAATTGAATTTTATATAACGATAAGCTGCATTGAAACACCAAAACTATAAATAATTAAACCCTCGCCTAACATCTATAAAGAGATGCAAATGAGAAGTATAGAAGACGCCATAAAATCTGGTTAATTCTTCGATAAGTTAGAGTAGTTTAATGAAGAATAAAAAAATATGAGCAAAACTTCTCACACACAATAATAAATGTTAAAAATAAAGTTTGTTCCCCTAAAAAAAATTCTAAATACATGCTAAATAACCCTATCTATACTAGATAAAATATCATCAACAATGTTAAAAATTAATAAAAGAATTCTAAAAAAAATCCTAAATCAATTGTGAAATTAATTAATATAAATTCTAGTAGCTTCTGGATCTTCACAAGACCTTTCAAATATTTAATTGGCCTGAAATATTAATTTAATATAAAACAAGATCTTAGAAAATTTCTAATGAAATTTTAGTTTGATTCAATAGTTAAATTGAAAATTATAACTATTAAAATAAACTATATATTAAGAAAAATAAACCTCAAACTACTAAAATTAATTAGCTAGTAGAGAAATTAAATCCATTTTGTATATGAATTAAATTGACTAAGATTTAATTTTTATTTGCTAATATTGTTTTCATGATTTAAATATTTTGAATAAGTTTATTATATGTATATTCGAGTTTTTTTACTTTTAATATAGTAACAACTAAATTGAAGCTTTTAATTTTTTTTTTGTGGTATAGTCTTGATGATGTCGCTATTTTTTGCTTAGTTTTAAAAATATTTTTTTTAATCTAAAAATCCGATTAATAGTGTGATAGAGTTTTTTAAAAAATTATTTTTAATATTAATATATTAAAATAATTTACAATAATAAGAATAATAATTTTAAAAAAAACACAGCATCTTACAAACCTGATTTGCCGCGAAGTACCTAGCGACATATGGAAGTCACTGATCCATAATAATGAAATACAAAATAAGTATTGTACTTTACCCGAAGCGAGAGGTGCAGGATAGAAGAGAAAAAAAGACTGGAGGGCTAAGAAGTTTCCCACCTTTGGGTGAAAAGAGCTGCAGTGGCACGTGATCAGCCAGCTAGGAAAAGCCACAGGAGAGACATTCACTTCCCTTCTGACATTTGCTTCTCTTTCTAGATTGACTAAGGAGTGAAATTTAATAAAAAGGCAGGGTGAGTCAGCATGGTAGATGAAGTGTGGTGTAAAAACTAATAGAAACCTGGTGCCCCCACTGGAAGTCCATGTATATATATATACTTTCACATGGTGATAGATTACACTATTTGACAGGCCCCTATAGAGAGAAGCTTTAGCCTAGACAAAAGGGAGAGTGGTTAGCTAGCAAAATAAAAGGGAGAGGAAATTTTGGGTGAAGGTCCTAAGCCATGGGAAGACCTCCTTGCTGTGACAAAGTTGGGATCAAGAAAGGTCCATGGACACCTGAGGAGGACATCATCCTAGTCTCTTATATTCAAGAACATGGTCCAGGAAATTGGAGATCAGTTCCTACCAACACTGGTAAGTTCCACAACTTAGATCCATCTGATTGCTCCTCATCATTTATGAAATGAATCCCAATGACCAGTTTTGAAATCTTGGCATGGGACTTACATTTCCAATGTTTATCAAGAAATTGGGTTTTGATTTTTGGATGATCAGTACGTAAATAAACATTGAATTATGGAATACACTAATGGATCGATATATCTTGTTGCTTGCAAAGGGTTGTTAAGGTGCAGCAAAAGTTGCAGGCTTAGATGGACTAATTACCTCAGACCAGGAATTAAGCGAGGCAACTTTACACCACATGAAGAAGGGATGATAATTCACTTGCAAGCTTTATTGGGTAACAAGTAATCCTCAAAAACCTCAATTTTCTGTTTAAATTTGTGTGTTTTTCATTTGGTAAATCGAATTATATGGTTAGTATTTTTTATGACATAATTACATGTCATGAATTAATTTGTATCCTTTTTGTTGTTCTTGATTTATTTGGACGACAGATGGGCAGCCATAGCTTCATATCTTCCCCAGAGAACAGATAATGATATAAAGAACTACTGGAACACTCACCTGAAGAAGAAACTAAAGAAGTTCCAATCAGCTTTGGATCCTATGGCACAAGGCTCAGCAAGTGGTCAGTTTATGTCGAAAAGTTTCAATGAGAGAAAGTGCTTGGAAGATTTCACCACCGATTCCTCAGTCCTCAACAGGCCTAATCAGGTCTCCACATATGCATCAAGTACCGAAAACATTTCGCGCCTTCTTGAAGGTTGGATGAGATCATCTCCAAAGCCAAACGGCACCGATCTTCTCAAAGAAAATTGGGAGAAAAACAAAAACAGCCTGGAAAACAATGATCATAGCTTTGGCAATTCAGTGGCTACAAATTCTCTTCAATCTTATAGGCCAAAACCCGAGGAAGAAAGTGGTGATCTAATCTCTCATGAAGAGTTTGAGTCCATTTTATCACTTGAGAACTTGAATAATGTTGCATGGGACAAATCCTCTTGTGATTCTGCTACTGCTGTTACTAGTACAAAGGATTTCAAGAGCTCTACAAGTGATGAGAAGGACAATATTACAATGACTGAGAGGAAGCAGAATTCTGATGAAAGCACCCCCCCCTTGTCATTTCTTGAGAAATGGCTCTTGGATGAAAACGGTACTGTTCAAGTGGAAGAAATCATGGAACTGTCTCCAATATTCTGAGCACGTTATTGTTCCTTCCCTCCCATTCTCGAACCTTCTTATTTTTTTTCCCCTTTTCTTTTGTTTTATTTTAGTTTCAGCTAAACCAGTGGAGGAAAAATCAAAGAAAAAAAATAGCAGTGTGATCTCTCAGGGTTTAATCTTTTATCAGCTGGGATTCTGAGAAGTTAGGATCTCTGTGCAAATTGTAATTAATCTTATTATATATATTAATGAATTAAATGTCATGAAATAACCTTATTAAGCATTTCACACTCCGTGTAATTTGTGCGAGACCAGCAGCATGTTTGATTGAGAGGAAAAAAAACAAACAAAAAGTCCTGCTAATTAAGTACTTCATTGCAAAAAGTCAAATTACACAGGATATGTATATGTGGATCGAATTGGTTTAAGGGTTAGAAAGAGATGCGCCTAACGCACGACAGCAAAGAAAGAAAATATGAAAAAGAAGAGTAGTCTACCCATTTATTAGAGATCCTTTCATGGGTCTGCATCAGATATTAATTAACTAGTAGTATGTGCTTCATATTTATCTAGATTACTGTTTAGAGAAAGAGACCCACAAGTGGAGACGAATATTATTGAAGTCAAAATAACGACACGACACTCCTGGATAGATAAACAACAAAATAATTTAGTCTTTGAACTAAACCCTAGCTAAGAATATCTAGCCAGAACCAATAACGTATTATGG
Organism: Populus euphratica; assembly: GCF_000495115.2. NCBI lineage: Eukaryota > Viridiplantae > Streptophyta > Magnoliopsida > Malpighiales > Salicaceae > Populus > Populus euphratica. Next base: position 293,411 of record NW_011500012.1, on the reverse strand, counting down.
AGTTCACATTAGGAAGGTTTAAGCGTAGGGGCTATCATGCATTACATACAAGGAGTACTGCTGCGTCAATTTCGGCAGAATATATTGGGTTTAAGACTTTAGAATTATTACTGTCTTCAAGATTATATGTAATTAGCTGGCACTCAACCTCCACAATGAATTAGTTCAGATATGAGGGACATGCAAAATTTGGTAATTACTTGAACCAAAAATGGGACCTATTGCAAAGTGAAAGCAAGAGGAAGAAAATCCATACAAGTAAAAAATGAGAGTGTCACGAAAGTCTTGCATCCAAATGAGGTAAAATGGTTGCTTCAATGGCTTTTTAGCTAGAAATACTTGTAGTATACATAAATGTGAGAGAGAGAGGCAGAGAGAGAGAAACATGTGATCTTAAATGACCTTTCGGTGATGACTGATGAGAAGCAGAAATGCCAATCTTTCACAAGATACAGCCTAGATTCTGGCTTCTGATCTCTTCTATACGTGATACAATTTGGTCCCCCACCTCCCTTCTACAATACTACTACTTTTATACCACTAGAAGAACCTCACAGGGTTGTAGCTTTAGGGACAAAATGTTCCAGCAGTGGCATGTCCATGTCCAGCATTGTTGAGTACAGACAATTATACCTTTATACCTTCTTGTATAAATAATGATATATAATTGGCGTAGATAGCAACAATTATATCACAAAATAAAATGTGTATATTATATAATTGTGAAACGTAAGCTTAATTCCAATTTATCTCTCTTTAGTTTGGAGCGAGCGAGGTTTCGGTAGAATCAAACTTCTTTTTTTTTTAAGAAAAGATACACCGGTGGTAACGGTTTTTTAATCACAAATCATTCTATACCTTATGTCTGTCTTCATTAGGCAATCTAACAAAACAAAAAAAAATTGTGTTCGTGAAGCGTTAAAATTTGATCAAATCTTTTTTCGTGCAGATGGAATAATTTAGCGCTGTAAAACTTCGTCAGTTGCTTGAGATTTTATTCAGCAAGAAAGTATTTTCTGAAATTTTTATTCTTGTGGTAAAACATGCTACTGCTCATTCGATTCTCACCATTACGGTGTCAATGGTTGGAAGACTAATATTTTTTTTAATGGGATACTTCACAAAGAGTTGTAACCTCAATATTTTGTTCATCTTATTCTTTGTTCTCGTGTATGTCAACTATATAAATCTTTATACGAGTTGAAACAAGTTCCTCCAGCGTAATATACTTTATAAGTGATTATTTTATATCTATTGGATATCTTGCTTCAATGGTTCTCTTTATCTATTGGATATATTTTATCTTTTTATTTATATTGGATATCTTGCTTCAATGGTTCTCTTTATTCATATTGTCTATGTGTATTTATATATTTTATTTTTTTGTTTATACAGATAATACCTTTTGTTTTATTGTAAGGAATTCAGTCTTACTTTACCATTTCAAGCTCCGAGATTTAGAACCTGCCTATTATTTTACCCTACTCCTATAGGTATTATGCTCCAGTAAGATAAATATATTTTTGATATACTACCCTGAACATATATGTCTTCCTGCAAACCAGTCTATACTCGTATTTTTGCATCCAAACTTGTTATAGTATCTGATTGCATGTTTTCTAATCCTACATGATTTCATTAAATTGTTGGTACTTTTTAATATCTTATATTTATGAGACCAAATATTTTTGTTGTTGTAAACAAAGTATGTCGGTTAATGCATGCTTCTATATATATACATTGGGCTGCCATTAAATATATTCTACATTATCTAAACCATATAGTTTCTTTTAGCTTACATATCACTCGTAGTTCTTCATTTATTTTATGTTATTTAATTTACTAATACTGATTGGGCTGATAATGTTGATGATTGTAAGTCAACGAGTGATTATCATGTCTATTTCAATTGTACTCTGATTTCATGAAAATCGGGCAAACAATGTATAGTTGCTCGATCTTTGATTGAGATTAGGTATAAGGCTTTAGTTGATGGCACTTCTAAGGTCCTATGACTTCAATATTTATTGACAAATATACAAATTAATCATACTTTTTTGCTTATGCTTTGTTATGATAATTTGGATGCTACTTATTTATTCGTCAATTCTATTTTTCATGCTCATACTAAACATGTGGAGGTTGATTATTATATTTTACATGATAGGGTTGCCAAGAAAGATATTCATATTTGTGTCATTTTCTCTAAGAATCAACTTGCAAATGTTCTTACCAAGCTATTTTCCACTACTCCTTTTAATCATTTTTAGTTCATGCTTAAGGTTGAACCCCCACCCTTAGCGTGAGGGAGTTTATTATAGGAAGTGCTACTTTATAGGGTATATATTACAATAATCTATTTATCATGTGTATAAGTTAATTATGTTTTGTAATCTCTACACTAACTATGAAAGGTTGACAAACTAATTGATTAAGCACCTCAATTATTCTCAACTAAAGCTAAGCACACCATGGGCAAAAAAAGTTGAAAAAATAGCAGCTAAGAAAGAAAGAAAAAAACTATTACAAGATGTGTAGAACATCTCCATTTCAACCTCTTTTATAAAAGTTTTTAGAATCTACACTAATTCAAAAATAATTTTGGTTAGTTTGTCTTAATTACATGTCATACATAAATAAAAAAACATGATAGTTTTTTCCTTAAAAATCTTATGTTTTTTTTTAAAAAAAGACTTAAAAAATAATTTAAATTAACTTGTTAAACTCGTGAACTGGATCATAAAATTAAAATAATCCCATAAAAAAATTAAAACAAATTATAATTTTTAATTTCTAATCAACTCCATGTTCAAAGATAAAATTAAAAATGAAAAGAAATCAATTAAGAAAATAACATAAAAAAATCTGAATCAATCTGCCAAACTCATGATCTGGATCATGAAATTAAGATAAACTCAAAGAAAAAAAAATACAAAATGATTTGATTTAACCCATGTTAACTTGTCAAATTTGTTACTTTGATTATGAGACTAATATAACCTCATTAAGAGAAAATCAAAACAAATTATGAAATTCAATTCTCAATTAACCCTTTTGGATTAAATGTTAAAAGATAAAATTTATTAAAAATATTAATTAAAAAATAATACAAAAAATAAGTGAAGTCAACCTTAGTTGATTGAAAAAAAACATTGATTGAAAAAAATTAAAAAATTAAAAAAATTAAAAAATAATGCTTTGTTATAAGAGTTACAATGAAACCTCTTTTTTTTTTTTAATTAATATCTTTAGAATCACTTAGAAAAAAAATAATTTTAGTTTACGTATTATATCCTTACCATTGAAAAAAAACATTTCCTCTATAATGCGTCACGCTGTCATTAGAAGATGGACACCCAAGAATGAGCTGCATCATATTTATTGATTCACCAGCAAGAAGGAAATGCACCCCTTCATGTACAAATTTGCTTTGCTATCTATCTATCTATCTATCTATCATCAAGTGCAATGCTTAATTATCAAGATCCCGGAAGAAAGACTAATATTTTTTTCATAATCATTTTGGTGCTGTCGCAATCTGAATTATTTTATAACAAGGTACATGTGTATGTGTTAATTAACATTTTAAAAAAGCACCCATAAGCTTATGAGAATTTTATTTTATTAAAAGAAATCGGATTCTTTTTTAATTTTGATATTGAATAGAAGAAGGAGGAGGAGGAGGAATTATGGCTAGCCAAAAATTTTATGAAATCTAAGCCTGTGATGTATAGAAGATGTTTGTCTCATATTTCATTATCTCTAATTTTATGGTAAAAGAAAACAGATATATTATATTTTATTAGAAGGCCCAACAATAATTTCTTCCCATATGTAGCTCTCGGGAAGTTTTATATATAATATCATGATGATTTGAGTAGAGGTGCAATGCTAATGGCTCCAAGGACCACTAAATTCGAATAAAACAGCAAATTTAGTGTTTAATACGGTGACTATCTGCATTGTATCAAATTTAAACATGGATATTGGATCGTAGCAAAGGAAAAAAAAATTAATAAAGTTTTAAAAATGTTATATAAATAAGATTCTTTCTGAAACAATCAAAGTATCGATAGTTGGTTTTGATTGTATAATTAAACAATAATATGATAAATTGTACCGTGAAAGCAATAATATTCTTGATTATATAGTGAAGTATAGAATGTAAAGATCTAGTAATTTTATTATTTGATTTTGATCCATTACTCAGAATATATCTATCAGGTTATTAAAGATGCTTCTTTTTAAAGATTAAAATTTAATAGAGAGATGAATTGAAGATTCTTGAAAATTTCTTCCTGGATTGTGTTGTTATGGTTAGCTTGTGTAGATTCTGGTATTGTTTTTTTAAGTTAAATTTACTGTTTTATTTTCCTTGTCTAGGCTTTTCTTCATTTGATAGTTCCTACCAAATTGATATAATACATGCTTTGTAATTTTTTCATGCCATCAGGCTATGGTGTTTAATAAAATCATATATTTCTCAAAAAATAAAGAAAAAAAAGAGAGAGTATCAATGCAAAGTATCCTAAAAAACTATAATGAGAAATATTAAAACACGAGAGCATCTTTACTGAATTCTCTCTTTTGTTATTCCTCTTGAAAACACACGAGATTTCGTAATGAACATCAAAGCTTTCAAGAATATAAACAGTTGACAAGTTTTACGAGTCAGAATGCTGTCGAAGTTCAAAGATACTTTAATTGATATCTTCATAGCAATTTCTTAGCCTTGTAAATTCTATGGATAAGATTTTATTGCATGTCATTAATGTTTTTTAAACAGCCACTCATAAGAAATATTACTATATGATATAAGAAATTATAATTTTATTTGCAAGCTTATTATATAATATATACAGTGAGGATTTATCTTTCCAAGAGGATATGCTGCCATAGAATTTAACCCTACGCCTATTTGTTCAATACTAAATTTTATGTAGAGCAACCTCCCATTACATGTATATAATCATTGTTTGG
>NW_011500012.1:270377-287753 GCF_000495115.2 Populus euphratica | reverse complement strand
AAAAAAAAGAGAGAGTATCAATGCAAAGTATCCTAAAAAACTATAATGAGAAATATTAAAACACGAGAGCATCTTTACTGAATTCTCTCTTTTGTTATTCCTCTTGAAAACACACGAGATTTCGTAATGAACATCAAAGCTTTCAAGAATATAAACAGTTGACAAGTTTTACGAGTCAGAATGCTGTCGAAGTTCAAAGATACTTTAATTGATATCTTCATAGCAATTTCTTAGCCTTGTAAATTCTATGGATAAGATTTTATTGCATGTCATTAATGTTTTTTAAACAGCCACTCATAAGAAATATTACTATATGATATAAGAAATTATAATTTTATTTGCAAGCTTATTATATAATATATACAGTGAGGATTTATCTTTCCAAGAGGATATGCTGCCATAGAATTTAACCCTACGCCTATTTGTTCAATACTAAATTTTATGTAGAGCAACCTCCCATTACATGTATATAATCATTGTTTGGTATTACGTTCTAAATGAATGTTGGATAAATTTTAAATTTTAAATTTTTATTTTATTTATTTTATGTTTTTAAATTGTTTCAAAATGTTGATATCAAAAATATTTTTATAAAAATAAAAAATATTATTTTAAAATATTTTTAAATAAAAATAATCATTATTACACATAAATTGTTACTGTATCTCTCACAAAAAATAATCATTATTATACTCTCAAACTATCTCATCTATTTTATACTTGAGATGCAGGGAATATCACCAACTAGGTAAAAAGAGGACAGTTTGTATACATATGTAGGTGTGTATTAATAAGGGTATTAATAAGGATATTGTACAGACTAATTTCATAAATATTTAGTGGCATCGTTTTTTTCTTTTTCTTTTTCTTTTTTTAAAGCTTGATATGACATGCATGTCTCTGATTGTATCGTACATGAAAACTTCTTGCCCTAACACTCAGTCTTGAATTATCTTGGAGAGTGATTCCTGTATTTCTTTTGGCATATTCACAGGCAGCGATCGAGTCTTATAAATACTTTATTTCTCATTAAGTTCATGTGAGCATCAAGAAGGAATTAACTAAATCTGTTACTGAATTTTGAGTTCAATCTCCAGTATCATCAACGCAAGTTTAAATTTAATTGCTTTTAATTTGTCCTTGTGTTTTCGTTTATTTTATAGCATGTTCTTTCTTACAAATTTAGGTGAAGAAGAGCAGCTCTTTCCAAGTGAACAACCCTTAAATAAATAAGTTTCTTCTGCTACATCTTGATGATGGTTTGAAATTAACCAGGACCCGAGGTTCAATGGAAGAATTACCCATCACATTATTTTATAACATTACTATTTTCTCTACCCAATATATATAGCAAGGTGCATGTGAGATGAGAACCGGCACGTATTCCTATGATACCCATGAATAGCCCTGCTTATTGTTCATGAAAATGATCTTTTCTATGGACCACACAAACCCTACTATCTAATTTTTTTAAAAAAAATTATTTTAAATTAAATTAAAATAATACTTTTAATTTTTTATATTTTATTTTTAATATCAAAATAATCTAAAAAAACAAAAAAAAAGTAATTTGAAACAAGAAAAAACACATGATAAAATAAATAAAGTAAGGTTCTTGTATATAATTTGAAAAAGTAATTTGAAACAATAAAAAACACATGAAAAAACACATGTTATTAATAATAAGTGAGGCTCTTGTATATAATTTATATTATTTTTAATATGAACACATGAAAAAACACATGTTATTAATAACAAGTGAGGCTATTGTATATAATTTATATTATTTTTAATATATTTTTTTAAATAAAATTTTTTTAATCTTGAAACTTGAATAGATTCATATTATTTTATGCTTAATTTTTATCAAATAAATAAAAATAATAAAATTTAAACTCATAACTACTTGATTATTGTATCTTTAATATCATATTAAATAATCATCTCAACTTACAATAAAAATACATGATAATTTGTTATTTAATTTTGATTTGTGTTGATTAATGTTTCAAAATATAATTGAGATACATATAAAGAATATAAAAATATTTTGTCGTACATATATGTGTGTGTTTGTGTATATATATATATATATATATATATGAAAAATATTTTAAAATGAAATTTATTTTTAAATAGAAAAGATAAAAAGACATATTCTATGTATTCTATTTCATTATCTCGAAACATTAACTAAACGGGCATTAAATACTCAGTACAGATTAGCAATGAAGTCAATGCCATAAGATTGACAGCCAATAGCATGCAAATAGATGATCCTATCAAAATACTAGCTATGGTTCAACTGCTATATGATCCCACCACCTTCAATGCAATTTACTTCAGTCCCGGCCGACGAATATGATTATCTCTCTCCCTCTCTCAGATCAAATCAACATGTGATCTCTCTTAATGGCCATCAAATTAGGCCAAGAACATGGGCCACCCCATGAAGAAAGATCAAAGCCAGTTTTCACACAAGCATGAGAACTCAGAGCATGACACTGACCTCAGTCCTTAAACATCTCTCTGTACATACTAAAAACAATTTCCAAGTAATGTGAAAATCACAAATATAGAGAAGGGAGGTGGGATTTAATCCTGAATTAAATAATCTAGTTAATGTTGTTAATTTCTAACTTTCTTTAGCTTGTTCGGCAAGTTCGCTATATATTTCATGATACATATAAAGTGTTTAGCATGACTTTTGAAACAACTTCTTTAAAAGTTTATTTTCATAAATAATTTATAAATTAAAATGATTTAAAACTAGAAGCATGTTAAAAGAGATTTTAAACAATTAATTTAAAGAAACAATGCAGTACAAGTTAAATATAATCTATAAATAAAAAATTGAAACAGAATTTTGACTCATATTTGTACAAAAAATTTAAATTAAAACTTATTTTTAACCAAACTTATTTTTAATTTTTCTTCAAATATGAAAAAATAAAAAATAACTTAAATTTACAAAATCATATCAAACATAACCTAATTCTCCCGGTTTTTTTTTTATTGTGTGTGTTATTATTATTTTTTATTGTAATTACCAGTTGTTAATCTGGGGCAAAATAATGGCTCCAACTGTTGATGTCCAGGGTACCATGGAGCAAAAATAGCCAGCCCATTGTCCTAGTACAGGTCCACCAGTTCATGAGCAGCAGTGAAAATTCATTCACACAGAAGTCAAAGTGCAAACAGCAATCCTGAATCCACCAGTGTGGAAGTGGACTCTATCAAAGTTGAAAAAAACGCAGCACGGTCACACGAGTGAACTCTTAACCACCAAAACAAGAGCACAAGAAGAGACTAGATCCTAGAAGGTTGGTAGGATCAAGGGCATAAATGATATGATGTGAAATGTTGAATGTTCACAACAGCTCCATTTGACACTGGCTGCTTTAACTCAGATGCACATCTGCACATGATAAGTTGTAAGATGCAGGGACGAGATCAGAAGAACTTGACACCGACACACACACCTACTGAACTCCGAAGAACAACTTCCTTGAGAGAAAAATCTTGACCCCAGCAATGATTTAAAAATAAAGCCAGATTTTATGTAGTGTGCGTGTCGATTTGATGTAGTAAAGCTTATGATAGATTCGGAGGAGCTAGATTCGGAGGAGCTAGGTATGGGTATGGATCAATATACATGTGTATAAAGATTTAATATAGTCGGGCTTCTAATAATGGGTTCCAATAATAGATATTCTAAGCAATCAAGTATCAACCAATAAAATAAGTCTTTGTTCAAAAGGAAATTTAATCACGCAAGACCTAAATGATGGCTCAAAAAAGCTATAATTTTTTATCCAACTGTTAGATTGTATTGAAATTTTTACAAGAGTTTCCATATAATAACCCGACCCAACCTGCAATATATTGTTGGTTTTGAGCCTTACTACTCTGGTTTTATTCTTGGTGACACGAACTTATTTCTGAACCTGATGCCCCAAAACACGTATAACAAGTCAGCGACCAGCACTACTCATAAAACTCTGGCTCTGGAAGCACGCTTTCGATGTGGAATACTACATTCCAAAGATCTTTTTATTATGGTAGCCACTACATTACTATGTAAATTAGAACAACTTGTTTTGACAATTAAAACAACAAGAAATAGAGAATCAAAGGCAAAATAGCTAACAAAGTTTATGTCCTATAACAAACTAAATACATATTTGAACATTGTTTCAATGACTATTTTTCACATTTTTAACCATAAACAACATGCATTTGGCTTAAGCAAGCCTAACTAACTACCACTAATGGTCTAAGAACATCATAAATAAACAACAACAAACTTTCAACATATATTTCCATAATGTCTTCATTGCCTGTCAAAACATGCTAAAAATATATCTCACACTAACATTTATCATCTAAAAACAACTCTAGGCATCCAACTAAACCTTGAACAACACTTAAACACACATATACACATTAATACATGGCATGGTTAAACATCTATAAAAACAAACTTCCATTACATTTAAACTAATAAATGTCTTAAAGAGAATGCATAATGAACACTTAATGCCAAAGATCATAATAAAAATAGAACGAAAAGAGAGAGGATATGTTCATTAACTTACATCCCTTCATCAAAGTTGAATGTTTGCCTTATCTAAGATTATTGCCTCCTTAGTATCTTTCCTTGAGTTATGATGGTAAATGACAGTGTAACATCCTTAAATTTAATGTAATGAAATCTTAAATATTTCTTTACTAATGTCAAGTATTGAATAATATGTCTAAAATTACGGATTTGATTTTTGAAAATTTTGGCTGAGTTTCCTTTATTTTTGTTGGTACCAAGTTATCGACAACACTTCTATTATATGTTATTAAAGCTTTCATCTTGATCCAATCATCCTGCATTACAACTCATTCATCAAACAATCTTTTAATACTTATACTTATCAATATATTCAAGTCTCATAATATTTATTAATAAGTCAATATAAAAGTATTCTAAAATAAATTGAAAGATAAATAATTTCATCACTAAAGAGTAATAAATGTTAACTAACTACATATATACATTCTTTATTTAGTCTTTCTTACATATTTCAAATTTCATGATTAAACATACTTTCTTAAACATTAACATCCAAACTCATTCCTCCACTTTCCCTTCATCTGGCCGAATATCATGTTCATTTTTCTTTACATTTACTTGTTATTTCAACTTGCTTTCATGCTAGTCCACTTCGACTTTTTCATTTTTCCTTCCCTTCTTAATTCCTCTAAATTCCTATAAGAACCCTAAGTTCAATAATCAAGGATTTAAGTAAAATTAAAGTAAAATTCCATGAATTTACTTCTAACTTAGTCAAGTCAGCTTAAAAACATCTAAATCAAACATTAAATCCAAACTTCTCATGCTTACCAATTGAATTTCTCCTAATTTCTCCTCTCTCAAATTTAGACAAATTTCTTCTCTGAACTTCTCCTTTCTTCACTTGATTTTTCCTTATATTAGTATTTTATAAGTTGAACATTGTAAGTTTACAAGTTTATTCTCTAGATTTTCTTATTTTTTTCCTTATTTTTCTCTCTTTCTCTCTCAATTTTTCTTTCCTTTCTTTTCCCATTTTGCTTTTGCCCAGTCAACAGCATATAAAAGGAAAGGGGAGCTAATTTATTTTATTTTTTAATGGCAAATAATCATTTTACCCTTATTAAGTCCTTTTGCTTTTATTTGACGGTTCTTATTTTTTTGTTAGCACTACCGAATTTTGTTTATCCTAAAATTTTAACTAGATTTTAGTTAATATATTTTAAGGTCCCTCGTAAAATTTCAGCTCAATCTAATCGTTGGATTGAAAGTTACATCCAACAACATAAAACTGGTCAAATTATGATTTTTCATTGAATTTCTGAATTTCTCCAAAAATTATGAAATTTTAACCCAAACTAAGGCATTGTATTACAAAGATCCATAAATTTTTAGATTTTTTTTTATAACCCGATTGAGAGTTATAAATTTTTTTTATTTTATATAAAACTAGTTAATTTATGATTTTTCACCCAAAGGGTTTACAAACAATGTGGATGTATATCCAGAAATAGGTTAAGAACTGGTAACAACAGTGAGGATAGGTGGTTGAAAGACTAATCTTTATTTTTGGTTTCTTCCCTTTGTTATGGCCTTATGCATGATTTTTTAAAAGGGTAATAAGGACCATTTAGGAGTATAAGTTGAACTATTATCACATATTGATGTAGAAGAATTAATCCAAGCTATTCATCAAGGCTAAGGATCAAGCTTTGAAGTGTTTTAGAGCTGAAAAAAGAAGTACATTGGCAGGCATGACTGGTTGGGGTATGAGTTTTGGCCACTTATACCAGCACATTTAATGCTACAAAAGAGGTTTTGTTTTGTTTGGGTAGGAGTATAATATATAGGGTGTAATTATTATGCTTCTTGTCTTATTTGGTGAAGGGATGAGGGAGATTTTAGGCTTGGAAGATGGCAAAAAAGCAACCTTATTTTGGGGCTTTTTGACAAAGAATATCAACAATGGCTACACAACAAGTCATGTTTCCCTCTTAATTTTTTTTCCCTATAACTAATCAAAATAGCATTGTTTTGAACCAAAATAAACCGTTTTAGTCAAAACATTTCTTTTTATTTAAATGAAATATCATCATTTTTATAACCCTATGTGAATTAAGGTTTTTAAATTGAAATTTGAATAAAATTCAATTTATCCCCTAATCTCTTAATTTAACCTATAATTTCTCTCTGACTTTTAATTTTGTGCAATTTCACCCCTTCCAAAATCAATTACCAGCCCCAAAGTTTAGCTTTCACTCTATTCCTTGGTTTCTTATTTATAAAAATTAACCCTGAATTAACAATTTCTTTCCTTAGATGACCAATTTATGCGACTCATGGAGGGATCAATTACAGGAATGAAAGATTGTAGTTGGTCAATCAATTGTTCAGCAGTAGTAGCAGAGATTATGATTTGTCATGTAGAAGATGTTAGAAATTCCTGTTCCACGGCATGATCAAGAAAAGACAACAACTTATCATAATAACCATTAATATTTAACAAACCTATGGGTTTATGGTGAATGTACAGTTGGGCCCAAGAGGAAATATGAAAGATCTCTTCCAATGTGCCTAGACCACCTGGTAAGGCAATGGAGGCATCAACATGGTTAAACATTGCATTCATTCGAGCTGACATTGTAGAGACATGAAGTTCCTTTCCAATTGTTTTTCCAATGATGTCCCCCTGTGCTAAAGCTTCGGGGACGACCCCTAAAACTTGACTACCTCCTAAAAATGCAGCTATTGACACACCTCCCATTAACCTAAGACTGCCTCCCCCATACACTAAATGAATCTTTCTCTCAAGTAGCACCTAACCAAGATGATTTGCTAATTCTAAAAACTCCTTTTCTTTCCCAGGACTAGATCCACCGAAAACACAAATATTTTGTATGTGATGACCTGAGAAACTTGTCATTTCTACACACTTCTATATGTATTGAATGTATGGGTTGAGTAGAAATGAAAGGAAAGAAGAAATGATTTTATAGATGAGAAATTAAAAAGGCAATCATACCACCTATATATAGGCCAGCTGGAGTCTCACACACATTCTCTCTCTCTTTATTTATTTATTTATTTATTTATTTTTGAAAAAGCATGTGTATGTACAAGTAGTTGTGATTATGGCTCACATCTTTCCTTAGTTTTATGTCCAAGAACGACTTAAACGCCTTCTATGGGTCGGGGATAGGCTTCCCATCCAGTTTTCTTAAAAACTAGCAAACAAGGTCTTTTTTAGTCAGATTCCCAAGACTAAGTCGAGCATGTTCTTTATGAAATAGTGGCCATAAATCATGAATTGCACGATGCACTTCTCTACTAGGATGTGTCTCAAGAGTTAATAGAAGATTATCTAAAGACTCCTTACTCAGGCCATCCTTAATGAATTGTATTTTATCTTCACGGTTTATAGATACCATTCCTAAAGAACGACTTTATGCATTACAAGTCCATCTGGCACATCGATGACAGACTTTCAATCGTTTTCCACGACGTTTCTTTACAAAAGTGCTTTTACCTATTCCAAGCATGTGTGAAAGGAAGGAATTAAAGGACTCACTTGATAATTGGACCTTTACTTCAATCAACTAGCAAATATCTTCAGGAATTCCATGATTCATTAACAACCTCAATCTTGCACATCTAGCACCGTAAATTTTTGTAATCACATTCTGAGGTAGTGCGGGAAAATACTTTTTCAATTTTTCAAGATTAGTGTCCATTATCAAATGAGAATTAGAAGAGAGATTCAAAGAATTGCACAAATATATACACAGATATCAGTTATTATGGAAAACTGAAAGAACCGACTTAAGTCACGGAGTACCGTTATCCGCCATTTGACCGGGGTGAGAGAAACTAGCAGAAATCACTCAAAAAGAAACACAAAAACAATGTAAGAAAAAAAAAAATCAATCTTTATATACAGGATCACCTAATTCAATAGAGTCATTTTCACCTGAAAAATTATCAAAGTAAACTTTCAAACGATGTCCATTTACCTTGAAAACATTGTCATTCTTTGGATTCTCGATATCACAGGTCCCATATGGATACACATGTTTCACAATAAAAGGACCGCTCCATCTTGATCTTAGTTTTCCAGGAAATAAATGTAGTCGAGAATTATAAAGCAAGACTTTTTGACCAATATTGAATGTTTTTCTCAGAATATTCTTGTCATAAAACTCTTTGATTCTTGCTTTATGAATTCTTGAATTTTCATATATATCATTTTTTATTTCTTCAAGCTCATTTATTTGTAATTTTTGCAGTTGACTAGCATCATCCAGATTTGAATTGAAAGCTTTAAGAGCCTAATAAGCTTTATGTTCAAGTTCCACAGGCAAGTGAGAAGGTTTTCCATAGACTAGTCTATAAGGCGACATACCTAATGATGTTTTATAAGCAGTTCGATAAGCTCAAAGTGCATCATTAAGTCTTAAAGACCAATCTTTCCTATTAGGGTTCCCTGTTTTCTCCAAAATGTGTTTGATCTCCCTATTAGCAAGCTTTACTTATCCACTTGTTTGAGGGTGATAAGGGGTGACAACTTTATGTGTGATTCCATATTTCTTCATTAAAGACTCAAATGGCATATTGCAGAAATGTGTTCCACCATCACTTATTATGGCTCGAGGGATTCCAAATCGACTCAAAATATTTTCTTTCAAAATTATCACTGTTTTGTGATCATTATTTCGACTTGGAATTGCCTCTATCCATTTTGAAACATATCTACTACGACTAATATGTACAAGAAACCAAATGATGGAGGAAATGGACCCATGAAATCTATACCCCAACAGTCAAAGATCTTAATGACAAGAATAGGATTTAAAGGCATCATATGATGTTTTGAAATTGATCCCAACTTTTGACAATTTTCACAAGACTTGCAGAATGCATGTGAGTCTTTGAACATGGTGGGCCAATAAAATCCACTTTGTAAGATTTTTGCAGTTGTCTTTCTTGATGAGAAATGGCCCCCACATGCCTCAGAATGACAAAATTTAATGACACTACTTATCTCATTGTCAGGAATGCATCTTTGAAATATTTGATTAGGACAATATTTGAATAAATAAGGGTCATCCTAATAAAAGTTCTTCACTTTATTCAAGAACTTTCTTTAATCTTGGGTACTCCAATGAGCTGGCAATTGTCCTGAAACAAGAAAATTGACAATATTAGCAAACCAAGGCATTGTAGAGATAGAAAGTAAAGATTTATCAGGAAAGTAGTTATCGATTGGTATGATGTCAATTTTTGAATCTGTTGTCAATCTTGACAAGTGATCTGGGACAACATTTTCGTTGCCTTTCTTATCGTTTATAGTGATATCAAATTCTTAAAGTAACAAAATCCAATGCATCAATCTAGCCTTAGAATCTTTCTAAGAAAGAAGATATTTCAATGCTGCATGATCACTAAAAACAACAACAGGTGAGCCAACAAGATAAGATCTGAATTTTCACATGGAAATACTACTGCAAGTAATTCTTTTTCAGTGGTGGTATAATTTATTTGAGCACTATTTAAAGTTTTACTTGCATAGTAAATTACATAGGTTTCTTATCTTTTATTTGTCCCAAAACAGCACTTACGGCATAATCACTAGCATCACACATTATTTCAAAAGGTAATGACCAATTAGGAGGTTGAATGACAGGAGCACAAGTAAGCAAGTTTTTAAGTTTAACAAAGGCTTTTTCACAATGTTCAGTCCATTCAAAAATATTATCCTTTGTTAGAAGGTTACTTAAGGGGTTAGATATTACGCTAAAATCTTTGATGAACCTTCTGTAAAAATCAGCATGTCCTAGGAATGATCTAACATCTTTAATAGATTTTGGTGTTGGCAAGTTCACAATTAACTCGATTTTAGATTTCTCAACCTCAATTCCTTTTAATGAAACAATATGACCAAGTACAATACCGTTTGTTACCATAAAGTGATATTTTTCCCAATTCAGTACAAGATTTTTCTCTTCACACTTGCTCAAAACCTTTTCTAAGTTAGTCAAACAATCATTAAATGAATCGCTAAAAATAGAAAAATCATCCATAAAAATCTTAAGAAAATGTTCAACCATTTCACTAAATATACTAAGCATGCATCTTTGAAACGTGGTTGGTGCATTACATAATCCAAAAGGCATCCGTCGATATGCAAAAGTACCAAACATACATGTGAAAGTAGTCTTCTCTTGATCTTCCAATACAATTTCAATTTGGTTGTATCCTGAATAGCCATCTAGGAAACAATAAAATTCATGACCTGTAAGTCTTTCTAGGATTTGATCCATGAAAGGTAAAGGAAAATGATCTTTTATAGTCATTGAATTAAGTTTCCTATAGTCAATGCATATGCGCTAACCAGTAACAGTCCTAGTGGAAATTAACTCATTGTTCTCATTTGTTATCACAGTGACTCTAGATTTTTTAGGTATAACTTGGGTAGAACTTACCCATTTGCAATCAGAAATAGGATAAATGATTTCATTATCTAGAAGCTTAATGACTTCATTTTTCACTACTTCTTTCATATTAGGATTGAGCCTTCGTTGCATTTCCCTAGAAGGTTTAGCATTTTCCTCCAAATAAATTCTATGTGTACAAATCAAAGGAATAATTCCTTTTATGTCAGCTATGATCCATCCTAATGCATTTTTGTGCATTTTCAGAGTTTGTAATAACTGACCTTCTTGATGTGCATTAAGTTTGGAAGAGATTATTACTAGAAAAGTATCATTTTCTCCCAAAAATGAGTATTTGAAATTAAATGGCAACGGCTTCAAATCAGGTTTGGATGCTTGAACACTTGAAGGTATGGACTTAATTGATCGTGGTGGCAATTTCTTAATTTGTGGTCTCCAATTCCTTGCCTTTGATTCTTCCTGAAAATAAACCATTTGCAAATCATCAGATTCATCAATCTCAATTTCACTGGAAGTGGTTTGAAATTGATCATGAATTAATTTTTCAGTAAAGTCCACTTCTTGTAAATTATTATCATCTCCAGGTTGCTTGCAAATATTAAAAATATTCATCTCTAATGTCATGTTTCGAAATGATAGCTTCATCAGTCCATTCCTACAATTAATCAATGCATTAGAAGTTGCAAGAAACGGATGTCCTAAAATAACAGGAAATGAATTACATATTTCAACAGGTTGTGTGTCCAAGACAATAAAATCCACATGATAAATGAATTTATCGACTTGTACTAGCACATTTTCAATTATTCCTCTAAGCACTTTTACAGATCTATCGGTAAGTAAAAGAGTTATAAAAGTTGGTTTTAACTCACCTAGATTGAGACTTTGAAAAACTGAATATGAAAGTAAATTCACACTGGCTCCAAGATCAAGTAAGGCCTTTTCAATTTTATGTTTTTCAATAAAGCAAGAAATTGTAGGACAACCAGGGTCTTTATATTTCAAAGCATTATTGTTCTGAAGAATGACATTTACTTGTTCGGCTAAAAAGGCTTTCTTTTTCACATTCAGTTTCCTCTTCACAGTGCATAGATCTTTCAAAAATTTAGCATAGGAAGGAACCTGTTTAATAGCATCTAACAAAGGTATATTGATTCTTACTTGTTTGAAAGTTTTAAAAATTTTAGAGTTGTGATTGACTTTTCTTTGTTTGGTCATGGCTTGAGGAAATGGAAGTGCTGGTGGGGAATCAGTTTTTTCTTTGCAAATTTCAGATTCAACCCCTTTTTTACGCTTAGATATTGACTCATCATCTTTCTCACAAGGTTCAAGAGTGGGTTTTTCAATAACCTTACCACTGCGAAGAGTAGTGACTGATTTAACTTGATCCGTATATTGGCTTTTAAAACTACTTGCATTTGCATTGTATTGCCCCTTGGGATTTTGTTGTAGTTGAGATGGAAACTTACCTTTGTCTTAGAAACTGATAGCAGATGTCAATTTTGCGAGTGTATCTTTAAAATCTGTCATGTTTTGAGCAAGTTGAGTATTGATTGTCTCTTGCTTTTCAATGAATGCATGCAATGTTTCCTCAAGATTTCTTCTAGGAGGTGGAGCATAAAGAGGTGCATATCCATGAGAATTTTGGAAATTATGGTGTGCTTGAAACGGTGGTTGTGAAGTTTATACATTGTTATTATCACTCTTCCAACTGAAATTTAGGTGATTTCTCCAACCAGGGTTGTATGTGTGTAAATATGGGTTGTGGTTAGCCATTTGGAAACTATTTAAAGCATGAGTTTGTTCATTGAGACATTCCTTAAAAGAAGGCAAGGTTGGACAGTTATTGGTTGAATGTTCATTTGTTTCACATATTTAACACACAATGTTTTCAAAAGATTTTAATTGACCACTCTTTTTCATTTCTAGTGCCTAGACTTTTCTAGCTAAAGATTCAAACTTAGCTTGGAGGTCATGATCTTCCCTAAGGTTGTACATACCTTCATTAGATGTATGAGGTTGAGTTTTACTTGGTGCCTCATAAGTACCCGCGGTGTTCCAATTTTGAACATTTTCAGCTAACAAATCTAAGTACTCCATTGCTTCATCAAGGTCTTTATCTTCAAAAGTTTCATTGCACATCAATTCAACCATTTGCCTATCTCTAGGTGTTAACCCTTCATAAAAATGTGAAACCAATCTCCATGTTTCAAAACCATGATGAGGGCAAGTATTAAGCAAGTCTCGATACCTATCCCAATATTGGTAAAATGTTTCTCCTAGTTTTTAAGAGAAAGTGATGATTTGTCTTTTGAAAGAGTTTGTTCTGTGAGATGGGAAAAACTTCTTTAAAAACTATTATTGCATTTCATCCCAAGCACGAATGGATCCTGGTCTCAAATTTTATAGCCATGTTTTCTTTATCTTTTAATAAAAAAAGAAAAAGCTTTAATCTGATAGTGTTCACGCTACAATTTGAATCATTATACGTGTTGCAGACCTCCTCAAATTCCCTTAAATGCAAGTATGGATTTTTCAATTCTAAGCTATGAAAAGAAGGTAAAAGTTGAATAATATCTGGTTTAAAATTAAAATGAGATGCATCGGG
Source organism: Populus euphratica (assembly GCF_000495115.2). Lineage (NCBI taxonomy): Eukaryota > Viridiplantae > Streptophyta > Magnoliopsida > Malpighiales > Salicaceae > Populus > Populus euphratica. The sequence continues at coordinate 274,132 of NW_011500012.1, read as the reverse complement.
AGGAAAAACTATGCATAATGGTGCACTTGTTCTTGTGGGATTCATGTGGTCTCTAAGTGTTCTAACATGGTTATTCTCATTATTCTCATTATGAAGTGATTGATTATCTTTTTCGGTCATATTTTCTGAAAATGATGAGTATACCCTATAAAGTCTACCACTTGATGTACGTGACCACACTCTCATGCATGTGTAGGAATAGAATAAAAAGAAGAAGAAACAAGAGAAAAGAAACAAAGTTATATACAAGAAAAGTGAAAAGAGAAAATAAAATAAATATTATAATTTGTACAAGAACTTACTTTCTCGGCAACGGCGCCAAAAACTTGACACGACTAAAAGATTGATGTCTTCTCCCAAGTGCAGGAATATCGAAGTAATAAATAACCCGGCAAGACCGGGGTCGAATCACAGGGAGGTTAATTGTACAAATTATAAATAACAATAATACAACAACAATAATAATAACAATAACAACAACAACAACAATAATAGTAATAACAATAATAATAATAACAACAACAATTATAATAATAACAATAATAATAATAATAATAATAATAATAATAAAGAAAAAGAAGGAGAAGAAGAAGAAGAAGAAGATGAGAACTTTGAGATGAAATATTAATGTAAGGATTAAACAATGATAATAACAAATATCAAGGTTAGAGGATCCACTAATGATATGTCAAATAAGTATAGTATAAACTCTTATTATTCAATTGGAAACCACACATAAAAAAGGTTCCAATTTGATTATAGATTGTTAACATGATTACATTAGTCATCTTATTCGATTAATGCTAATACTTGTAAATCTCGTCAAGCATTCATGATTATAACTTATGTTAACAACAAATCAAGTTCTTTTCATAGCTCAGGTGTCGGTTATACTAGACAGTATAAACTATGAAAGTGTCAAGCATTTGTTGTACCAAGTGTTATACAACATAAATCAAGATTAGTCATTTAACAAGCAAAGTATTAAAGAGTGAACAAGATAACAAATACAAAACATGTTAGTATCAAACATTAAAGTCCATATTAATATACACTATACTTATTCTTACACCATTAGTGTAACCTTTTCACCTTGACATAATAAACGTAACTAGACATAATGAAAGAAAGAAAAATAAATAAACAAAATAAGAACATAAATAAGATAAAAGTTAACTAAGTAAATGAAAGGAAATGAAAGGCATAAACTTGATATTAATGAAACCAAAGCATAAACATTACAAAAAAATGCAAAGAGAGAAAGCAAGAGCATGATCTTGATCTAGAAACCAAGATGCCTAAATGCATGGCAAATGCCTCCTTTTATAGGCCAAAATTAGAAACTATTGATTTGATGACTAATTGATGAGTGGGTGACTAACTCTTGACTTGGTGACAAGCCTTATCTTCTCTTGTCTGCCCAAAACGTCATTGATAACGTCAAAATTAGAGCCACTTGAAAACATGAAAGTCGTAGGAAATTATCTCAGCTTTCTTGTGTAAACAATTTAGTCATTTGGACTTTTAGAACTCTAGATATGGGCCAAACACTGAACAGTGCTTGGGCTGGAAGACAGATTCGGACTTCTTTATTGTTGCTACAATTTGGACTTGAAAATGACCTTTTCAAATCTTGAGCTCCATATGAAAGTTGTAGGCCTATGTCTTACCTTTCCATCCATATAAAGTAGACCTAAATCTAAGATCTACAGCTCAAGATATGACCCAATTACAGAACAGTGTTCCAGTTTGGATTGCACCGACATCTCTTTTCTAAGTTTGGCCATCTCTTTGTCCTTTCAATTTCAGTTCTTAAATTCATCAATCAATCATTTCATTTATATGATAGGCCTGCATTTAAAATGAACATTTACCATAAATTAAAGGTACCTTATATTATTAGATACGTTATTATAAAACATGCTTTAGTTAAGGAGTTATTGATATTTCGAGTGCAAAATGATGATATAAAACCTTGATAAAAATACACTTTTAAGTACTAATCAAATATCATAACTTTTGATCCAATTGTTGGATCATATAAAAAGTTTTGCAAAATTCTTTAGGGTTGTTTTCCTTACAGTAGCCACCACAACTATATGCAAACCTGTAGATATTTAGATATCAAAAATCTCTTCCAGACCCCTAGTTTTGGCATTTTTGTTATTTTTCATGTCTTTTTCAGGTTTCTTGCTTTATTTTGGATTTTATGCTTCTTTTCTTTGTATCTCTAGATTTTGTTATTTCCTAGTTTAGCTAAGTTTTCTAGCTTGGTTAAGGTTTTGTAAACCTTTTAAAGAAACAATCTTTGTTGTTATTATTTTAGAGAGAATAAACCTGTGAGAGAGAATAAACCTGTGAATTTGGAGTTCATATTTACAACTCTTTTTGCTCATCAAAATTCAATGTTTTTTATTTGTTGTTATCTTTAGCCTCTATTTGCCTTAAGATTGCACCTAAAGGAAAAAGTGTGAGGAAGTAAAGTGATCCAGGAACATTCTAAGTAAAACAGTTACTCTAAAAAACCGTTTAAGCTTCGAACTTGTCAATCAACGTAATGGCTACTCCTCGCTTAAAGATGGTGAAAAAACTCTCAATTTTTTTTATTTTTTTTAAAGATTGATATTCTAGATAGTTCAACTATCTTTGTTCCATATTTAAACTTTTTTGTGTATACAAAGAAAAAGAACAATCGAAATGTACTCATTAAAGCATGAAAATATAACCTATAACATTAAAACCAATAAAGTTTTTTAGGCTAAGAATAATGATGTTATCTTTTTATGGATTTTTTATTAAAAATAGCATAGTTTGATAAAAGTTTTTGGAAAATAATATATGTTAAAAAAGTATTTGAAAAATAGTAGAGTTTGAACACAATTGCATTTCAGAATATCAATTTTATACACAATCGCTATATATTTGGAATAGCGGTTGTGTCTTAGAATTCTTTTTCTACATAATTGCTATTTGAAATAGCAGTTGTGTAGTGAATATTTCAAAATATGTTTCTTTTGCAAATTAATTAACTTCAACAAAAGTCAACCAAATATTTTATAAAGATTCAATAGCCAATATATAGGACTGAAGATCCAATGGCGAAGAAAGAAAGAGAAGATAAGGTGATGTGCAAGGAGAGAGAAATGAGGGCAACTAAAAAAGAAAAGAAAAAATGGGTCATCAGGGACATATTGGGAATTTATTTTCAATATATTTGGTATCGTTAGAAAGATATTGACGAAACTAATTCTAATTACACATTGACAGAACACCAAAAGAGGTTGTCATTAACCCTAAATTAACCTCAAACAAAACCCCTAACAAATTACAATTTTTTTGTGATTTTTAAGGTATGGTTAGAATCATCTAGTTGAGATATTTTTAAAGGTACTAAGTGTGTTAAAAACAGAACTTTGGTGTGTTCTCAGTGACCTATATTTCTTGATAATAGAATCTTAAATCTTATTTTTTGGTTATTAGATCTTCATAAAATTTTGGGTTAGCTTTTTTATACAAGTTAATTGAATTGAGAGAAATATGGTTTCTAGAACAACTGTTATTCCTAATAGTGGTTATGTTCAGCCGCCATTTATCAACCATGAATATGTTCAAACTATGTTACTCTCTTAATACTTTCCTATAACTTTTACAAAATTTTGTTCGAATTCTAAAATACCATATTCTTACACAGTCAAACAAAAATACATGAAATGATTGTGAAAATTCTAATTGTCGATGAAAGAGCGTATGGAGGG
>NW_011500012.1:215779-270336 GCF_000495115.2 Populus euphratica | reverse complement strand
AAAGAGTGTATGTAGGTTCCACCAAATTTTTTCTAACAAATCATGAAATATATGTCACATTTTAGGCTATTAGGCAAGCCTTACAAAGTTGATATCTAGAAGTCAAAAACTTTTCAGAACATACACTAAAGACATCATAATATCATCATCACCATAAAGATGCAAGTTGCATCACTTCAAGTCATGAGAAACAAATTTGATACCATCGGACAGTTTGGTTAGGCCCCTCACGACCTTCAACTTAGTTTTTCTGGCAAGTTATAAGAATGGATTTAATCTCATTCACTTTCAGATTAGATCATTAGGGTGCCACATCCACAGAACCCTATTCTGTTGGTTCTAGTTTAAACCAGATTGAACTAGATCATTAATTATAAACACAAAAATTCCTCTTATGTATAGTTGAAGCCTATCTCACTTAAAAGGAAAAGAAAATGGTATATTTGCTTGTGAAGAAAAAACAATTACGCTATTATGTAGTAAAGAAACCACAACAAAAAGGATCTTTAAGCTTAAAGTGGCTTGAAAATTCTTACCCATTAATGGGTGACTTGGAATATAAAATTTGTAGACAGTGATGAAATTATAAATTTTCCACTTCATTTTGTTCATTACGAATGATGACATAACGGCATTTAGCCATGAATAATCTCTATAATTTCAAATACTTGTGCTACATATGAACAATTAAAGTATGGAAGGAAACAAAAGGGTATACCAGCTACATAATCATGACCTCCTACAGCCCGTACGATTGCAGTTCCATTATGATTGGGGGATGAACGAAGCTATGCAGATGTTCTGATCTCAGATGAAACAATTAAGCCAACCACCATACTCTTCTTTCTGATGATTTTCTAAACCTAGATCATAATTTAAATGATAAACTGATTATTCATGATTCTCGTGATTTTGATATCAAATGGCTTTGTAATAGTTTAGTTGGGTGGATATCTGAAGGTATGGACTATAGATATATTCAACAATAATTAGTCCAGACTGGATTACTTTTTAGTGGCCACTCAAGTTCTTATTCTGTTTGATGACCATAATGTTATGATGAATGCTTTTACTATAAAAAAAAAGCAGCAGAAGAAGAAAAATAAGAAATCTAGCCAAGTTTCTTCACCAATATACTATGATGGCTCCCATCAGATTGTGCTGCACACAGATTAGCATGGATCTCTATTACAAATCTACCAATATCTGGATGGAATATAGCTTGTCTCACAAAACTGTTACAAGATATGGGCAGATTAATAGGGTATGACAAAATCAGCCTAAGGTTCTCTTCATTATATGTCATACGACTTCTTATTGGCACCCAGAATTCTAATACTCTACATTCTGAAGTGACGTTAAGACGATGATGATTATCGTATTACAATCTCTGAGACTGATTCTCTACCTTACCCGGACAGTGATTCAATACCATACAGTATAGATACTCTTTTTGGAAACACTACAGTAAGTTGAAGATGATGAGTCAGATGATTAGTCTGAAAATTTAGACAGATCAGGGAATGTGGAAAAAATGTGGATGTTGTACCTACTCTCCCAATCAGTATACCTCAAGTGGTCGACTACAAGATTCAACATACTTTCATGATGTATAACACACATTGGAGTGGTGATAAATCCTCAGCAAGAATCATAGAGGAACAAGAGCATTTATTCCCAGAAATTTTAGGATTGTATGTGTTGAAAATAAACTAATTTCTGGAAATTAGTTTATCTAGTCAACTGATTGAGACTAATTAACTGGTTGGATTAAATAAATCAATTGATTGGTTGAGAAACAATCGACTGGTTCATTTGATGAATACAATTCTTGTTCAAATTAGAATTTATTTATATTAGTTTAATTTCTTAATTATTTAGGACATTTATGCCTATAAAATGGCTTGTAATATAAAATTATTTAACACAAAAAGAGAGAATAGTTAAGAGAGTTTAGAAAAAGATCTAATAAAAGTATACATTTCTCTTAGTCTTCTTCTTGTTCTTGAGTTTTTGACTTTGCATTACTGTTTTTTTATCTTATAGCACATTCATCCTTCTTTCAACAAGTGGTATTAGAGTTCAGGTTTGATTATTTACATGATTAATCCAAACTTCCCACTTCATTATCCTATGTTAACAAAGAATGACTATGAAACTTAGTTTATTCAAGTAAAAGCTTGGTTAGGTTCCCAAGATGTATGAGAAATTATTGAAAAAGACTTTGAGGAGCCTATAGATAGAGTAACATTGACTTTATTCTAAAGGGAGATTATACAAAAGACATGAAAGAAGGATCAATAAGCACTAACAATCATCAACTATTGTCTAGATACCATTTTTGAGATAGTGACAAACATAACCATGACCAAATAAGCATAAAATTTTTTGCATGAATCAAACCAAGGAGTTGACAATGTGAGGAAGATATGTTTACAAAAGTCACGTGGTGACTTTGAAAAGTTACATATGCTTGATTAAAAAAATATTTATTTAGAATACTTTGCAAGAGTATTGACCATATATAATCAAATGAAGAGATATAGGAAGAAGATGGAAAAGAGACGTGTGGTAGAGAAGATCCTATGCTCACTGCAAAAGACATTCTATTATTTGGTGGTTGTGATAGAGGAGTCATAAAATATATATGTTCTTTCAATCCCAAGTCTCATGGGAAAATTGCAAGCCCATAAAAAAAAAATTCAATAAGATTTAAGAAGATGTGGATAAACAAAGACTTTTTCATAGTAAAATGGTTTTGGATATTCACAAGGGGTAGAGGATGTGGACAAAACAAAGAAAGAGATAGATTTGGAAAAGAAGGTCGTAGCAGCCTCAACAAGTCAATCAGTCGACCGCATAAAACAAACTAGTTTACCAGTTACACTAATAATGGCAATCTGAAATCTAGGTTTGACAAATCAAAAATTGAATGCTATAATTGTTAAAAGGTAAGCCATTATATAAGGGATTGTAGAAGTCCAACAAAGAGGGTTAAGGAGAATGCAAATCTAGTGATAGAAAAGGTGAAGGAGACCACCCTATTAATAGTGTGTGATGAGAGAATGTGAGACAAAGAGAACATGTGGTATCTAGATATTGGAGCCAGCAACGATATATATAGAGATAAAGATAAGTTTATGGAGCTTGATAAAGCGATTAGAGGTAAGGTAATGTCACCTTTACTAATCATTCAAAGGTTTTCATGAAAGGAAAATGTTTGATTTTGATTAAATTAAAAGATAAAAGTCATCAGTGAAAAACAACATATTGAGCTTAGGATAATTACTAGGAAAGGGGTATGATATTAAGATGAAATGTTGTACTTTGGCATTACTTGACACTAAAGGAGTTATAATTGCAAAAGTAGCCATGAAAAAAAAATCTAATGTTCTTGCTAAACATAGAAACAGATATACCTAAATGCATATGTGAAGGATTAGACTTGGTTTGGCATATAAGACTTGGATATATAAACATTGATAGCTTGAAGATAATAGCACAAAAAGAGATGTTGAAAGGTCTACCATCTATTATCCATCCAAATCAGTTGTATGAATGATGTTTAGTAGGTAAATAATTTTGCAAGAGCTTTCTAAAGAAGTCTAAATCAAAAGAAAGTCAACCCCTATAAGAAATATATGTTGATTTTTGAGGTCCTATCAAACCATGTTTATTTGATAAAAATCTATATTTTTTACTTTTTATTGGTGATTAAGTGGAAAAAATTAGGTATACTTCTTAAAAGAAAAGGTTTAATATGTTTAGTTGTTTTAAGAAGTTTAAAGCATTAATTCAAAAAGAAAATGGTTATTCTATATCACTTAGGACAAATAAGAGGTGAATTTTATTCTAATGATTTTAGTATATTTTGAAAAGATCATGATATAAAGAGACTCCTAACGAGACCTAGATCCCCATAATAAAATGACATAGTAGAGAGAGAATAGAAACATTCTTAATATGGGAAGAAGCATGCTCAAAACCAAGAAGGTGTTTAAAGAGTTTTGGGCCAAAGCTGTGGATTGTGCTATTTACTTGTCAAATAAATGTCTTACTAAACGCTTAAATGGCATGACTCCACAAGAATTATAGAGTGAAAGAGAGTCAAATGTTTTTGACATGAAAGTTTTTTGGAGGATTGACTATATGCATATATATAATTAAGTAAGGACCCATCTAGAAAACAAGAGCAAAAAGATGATCTATGTAAGCTATAAACAAAAGTCTAAACGATACAAGTTGTATAACCTTAATGAAGGAAATATGGTATTAATAAAGATGTTGAATTCAATGAAAAAAGAGCTTGGGATTGGAAGGTAGATGATGGTGAGAAATATGACTTCCTACCAATTATTGATGAAGAGTAGGAAAGATATAAAGATTATCAAGAACCTATAGTTATACCTCCACAAACACCAATTAGCTTAAATTTTTCTTTTTCTTTTTTGGCATCTTTTTTCTAGTGGAAGATCAAGTTGTGGCACTCCAGTAAATGCATGAACAAAGATGAGGAGCCTTGATGACTTATATGAGGTAACTATAGTGTTTAAAGAAGCAATAAAATATGTAAAATAAAGAATTGTTATAGATAAAAAGATTGCATTAATTAAAAAGAATGACACATGGAAATTAGTTCCCAGACCAAGAGGAAAAAGTTCAATAGGTATTACATGGATCTTCAAACAAAAGACTAATATCAAAGGAGAAGTAGAGATGTATAAGACAAGGTTAGTGGCAAAAAGCTGTAGTCAAAATCATAGGATTGACTGTGATGAAATATTTGCTCTAGTTGCTAAATTAAAGATCATTCAATTAATTATCATTATTGCCCAACATAGATAGATAATTTATCAAATGGATATCAAATCATCTTTTCTTAATAGTTTTCTTGAAAATGAGGTTTATGTTAAGCAACATATAGGATATGAAGTGAAGGGACATGAAGACAATGTATTAAAGTTGAACAAAACCTTGTATAGATTGAAGCAAACCCTTAAGGCTTGGTATAGTCACATTGATGCCTATTTCTTAATGAATGGATTTGGTAAATGCCCTCATAGATATGCTATCTATGTAAATATCATACTCTTATTGTATATTTATATGTGGATGACTTGATCTTTACAGGATATAATCCAAATATGTTTAGAGACTTCAAGCGAGCAATGATCAAGGAGTTTAAGATGATGGATATTGGTTTCATGTCCTACTATTTATGAATTAAGATCAAACAATGAGAATATGAAATCTTTGTTAATCAAGAGAGGTTTGCAAGGGAGCTTCTCAAAAAGTTTAAGATTAGGGATTGTGCAAAAGTAAATACTATGGTTGAGTATGAAGTAAAGATATCAAAGAATGATGAAAAAGAGAAGATAAACTCTACAACATTCAAAAACTTAGTTGGGAGTTTGAGATATTTAGCATGCACTCGTCCGGATATTGTTTTTTGAGTTGGACTTATGAGAAGATTTATAGAGACACTAACCATGACACACTTCAAATCATTGAATTGAATTCTTCGGTGTATTAAAGGCATTGTTAATTTTGGCTTATTCTATGTTATTCTAATAACTTTGAACTTATAAATTATAGTGATAGTGATTGAATTGGAGATATGGATAATAGAAAAAGCACTACGAGTTTTGTTTTCTACATAGGAGACATTATTTACATAGAGTTCAAATAAGCAATCTATAGTCACTTTGTCAATATGTAAAGCTACATATATAGCTACTTTATCATGTGTTTTTCATTTCTTATGGCTAAACGGATTATTAAAGGAATCGTGAATGTGACAAGAAAAACTTACTGAAATTTATATGAACAACTCATCAGTCACTACATTAGTAAAGAATCTAGTATTTCATGATAGAAGTAAGCATATTAACACAAGATTTCATGACCTACGAGATTGCATTATAAACAAATAAGTTGAAGTCAAATATATGAAAACACAAAACTAAATCGTGGATATTTTCACAAAGCCATTGAAAAATGATGTTTTTATCAAGATGAGAAATATGTTGGGATTTACAAAGAAAATAAGTTTAAAGGTAGATGTTGAAAGTAAATTGATTTTTTAGAAATTAGTTGAACTGATCAATTAATTGAGAACAAGTCGACTAGTTGAGACTGGATAACCACTTAGATTAAATAAATCGATCAATCGATTTAGTTAACAAGATACAATTCACGTTCATATTAGAATTTTCTTATATTAATTTAATTCCTTAATTATTTAAAATTTTATGTCTATAAAAATACTTCTAATTTAGTATTATTAAATAGCATAAAGAAAAAGGATAGATAAACAAGCTTAAAAAAAAAATATCTTTCTCTCAAATTTTTTATTTATTTTTAAGTTTGTGACTTTACATTACTTTTTTTTTTATGTTATATTATACTCATCCTTCTTCCAATAATATCCTATTGTCAAATACCATGGCCTACATGGACCTGGATATTGAGGTTTCACAGCTATTCGGCTCTCAGTAAATGGGCTCCCTGCTCATATATCTGAAACAAGATTTACTATAGTTAGCACTGAACACCAGAACTCATCGCAGAGGCCCATGGCAGTCGCTTGACTTCACAGCATGTCTCCGAGGAGTAAAGCCCAAAATTTAAAGTTTCTCTCCAATACAGGATGCTTTCAAAACACAGCAACGGACAGCTCTACAGAGGGGGTTGATGAATCTTCAATGAACAATGGCATCCGAACGGGGAATTTCAGATGGGAACAGGAGAGGGGTAGACAGATTATTGATTCTTCATTCAGGAATAATACTGATGCTGAGATAAGCAAGACGATTGTCGATGGAGTGGCACTTCATATTGCTGAAGGTAATAATTTAGAGGACTTCTCTTCTGAGATAAGGAATCGATTGGAACGAGAGGTTGGGGACTGGGAGTCCATACAGTGATGGAATCTTGGTCTGATAGGTATGTACATTAAACTTCTATGAAGATATTTTCTTGAAATATATGTGGTATGGGTTCGAAGTTAAACGAAGGTCTGTTTCCAAGGTAATTTCTCCACATGATGTAACAGTGTGTTTTTCTTAGAAACTAGGTTGAATACTTGTATGGATAATAATATTTATCAGCTGTGGAATGGAAAGGATCTCAAATGGTGGGCTCTAGATTCAGATGATCGTTCAGGAGGATTGCTGGTTCTATGGGATGATGCAAAATTTCAGGTTCACTCTATAGAATACGGTGATGGTTTGATTGGCCTATTAGGGCAGCATGTTGAATCCAGTTTTCGTTGTGCAGTAGTGGGAATTATGCCCCCTGCACAGTGCATCAGCGACAGTCTTCATGGAGGAATTTGATCATTCTGAAGTCTGCATTTGACATTCCTTGGGTAATGATTGGTGACTTTAATGAGACTTTGGCCAAGGGTGAGGGAAACAGTAGATTCATCAATGCTGCAGGTTCTAATGACTTGAAAAGATTTTTAGATTCTTGTAACTTGATTGAACATGCCTTAACGGGGCATAGCTTCACATGTTTTAGAGGAGGCTCTAGGAGCCGTGTCGATAGAGCATTTTCTTCGCCTGAATGTCACTCACATTCCAGAGATTCCATTCTACGAATGTTACCAAGAGGTCTTTCTGATCACGGGCAATTGATTGTAGGAAACCATGAGCAAGATAAAGGATGGAGGCCTTTTCGATTTATTGACTGCTGGTTATATAATCTTCAGTTTCAGGAAACTCTTCAATCATCATGGCAGCCAGCTTTTATTGAACTTCCAGGAGATTCAGGCTTTTGAAAAAGCTCAGTTGTATTGCAAAGGGCCTGAAACAATGGAATAATGCTCGATATGGAAATCAAGAAAACCGTCTGGCTTGGTTTTATAATCGCATAGCTGAGATTGAAAAGCTTCGGGTGGATAGAACTCCCACATAGATGGAAAATCAAGAACCAGGGGATTTGATAAAAGAAGCAATGACAGCATTATATGAGGATAATGCTAAATGCATTGCCTAGATGAAGGGGAGTTTATATTAAAGGTTATAGAACCCAATCACATATTATGGAAATTGCTTTTCACACATGAACTAAAGAAAAAGGAGAAATCAATGTTCATTAAATATGCTCAAATGAGAATCCAGCATGTTTGTTCATAAAAGCATGAGCATTGTTGTTATCCTTCTTTATTTACCTTAAAAAATAATTATACGAGAATACACGTGAAGAAAACCTAAAAAACTACCCAAATTGGTGGTGAAGGTAAAATGAGAGGTAAAATGTTGGGAGACTAAAATGTAAAAGATTGATAAAATTAACAACTCAATTTTGATTGATAAAATGTCTCATTAATGAAAATATTTCTATTTTGGTGTTTAAGGATTTAATTGAATTTTTTGAATGCTTAAGTAATTTCATTGAGGATTTAATCACAAAAAAAAAATTAATTTTTGAAGTCAATTGGGTGTTAAATTAAACAAATTAAAGTTGGGGGACTGAAATTGAACTCTAGAAAGTATAATTGGTCAAACCAGGAGCTTAATTGCATAAAATTCAAAATCTAATGGGTAATCAGAGACTTAATTGAACAATTCGTAAGCTAATGATCAACTTGTAAAAGACAAATGACTTCAAGGATTGAAATCAGTAAAATAAGAGGTCAAATCAAAGAGAATTAAAAGTTTATTTATCAATTAATGATCCAATTAAACAAATCAAAACCAATGATCAAACTATAAAAAGCAATCAAATCCAAGGTTGGTAATTGAATTTGACAAAGTTGAAATTGCATGAAATTAAAAATTCAAGAGGAAATTATGAGTAAAATTAAAAAAATAAGAATTTATTTGAAGTTTTTCATAACCCAAATTAGAAAATCCTAATTTATAGGGTTTAGCCAAAACTATGTAGTTCAGCTACTATGCACCTTCTTCAATGTTTTGTTTGATCTAATAGTCACTTTTAGATGAATGAATACAGTGTTTTCAGTCACCTTTAAGATTGTAACCACTATTATTCAACTAAAAAACACCCCCTGTACAACCTCATTTCCATGATATAAAATGTTTTCTTCCTATTTTCTCTCATGATCTTAATAATATCTTGTCTCTAATTAACCATTATTGTACTTTTAGATTCGATGTTAATTGAATTGACACTTTTAAATAAATAAAAGTGAAGCTACAGACCTTTAAATTAAATAAGAATAGATCAAATCAAAAGATATGCATTTTCTCTACCATGATTAGGTGATCTTAAGTGATGTTGATGTTGATATTACTCCAACGAAATCATGAAAATGATCAACCTAGTCAACCTTAACTCAAACACTCATCTACACAAAACCACCTAACTTTTCTGTGTGTTCACACTTAAAAACTCTAAGCGGGTTCTTATCAAGGGTTTACAAGCATTCTCTTAATATTAAAATGTTAAAAACACTTCACATTGGGTAACAGCAAAACTATGTAAAGAAAAAATCATTGATCCAGAGGTTAAACCAACCTAGTTTTGGTTTGTTAGAACCTTAATAAATTTATTTAGAGGCTCTGAATCCATTTATAAAAAAAAAGAGGTAATAAGAGGAAGAATGGGGGAAGAAAAGGAAAAAAAAAAACATGAGGAAAAAAAAAGAAAAAGAGAAACTTTGATTTAAGTTTAGGAAATCCAATCTAGTTCAAAATTTTGAGGGTTAAATTCTTTTTTAATAGTTTTAGAGATAAGAAGAAAGGAAATGCATCATTAAAAATTTATTTTTATTTGAAGATTTCAAGCTTGGAAGTTATATACATCTACAAACCTTGAAAGTGAAGTTCATGAGATTGATTTCTATTATTCAAATGTAATGTATTGATATGTTAATGATTGTCTTGATATGTTATATTTACATGTTTGTTTGATTTGGAATCTATAAAATATGGTACGAAGGAGTTAATATTTTCTGTTTAGTTAATGCATTTTAAGTTTTTGAGTTATGATTGTGTTTTTTTTTAAATGTGATCTTGTAAAAATACAAAATATATATATATATATATATAATAAAAAATTTCTTTTTGCATGTTGCATATGGTCAAGTCTCTTAAAAATAAAAATAAAATTATTTTTTTGCTTAAAATATAAATATATAAAAATATGTTTTAGCATTTTTTACAAAAATATATATATTAGCATGCATTTTGGATTTAATAACTAGTGTATTGGATCCATGAGAACTTAGTCAATATTTCAATAACCCCTACAAATTTTAATTCATGAAATTAATGGTCAATATTTTGATATAAATATTGGACCTACAAATAGATTGGTATTTAAATGTCAAAAATTGACCAGAAAATTTTCATAATTATTTTAAATATTCATAAATTTTAATTAAAAATATTTTTTATCCCAATATACAAATTGTGAAAAATATTTTTATTATAAAAATTTATTTAAGCACATGAGCCTATAATATATTCAAAATACTAAATTTATTTACATAAATAAATCCTTATTTTAAACTGTAGAAAAATCATTAATAAAAAACTTATCAAAATTTTCAAATTACATTCAAATCATATAACGAGCCTACCCCAATATGCTAAAAATACTAGTATTTTTTTTATTTGCTATAATTATTTTTTTATCCTTTAAATTTGTGATAATATCAATACAATAATTAGATAGTGACTCTTGGAACACCTTTCACCACGTGCGACAAGGATGACCTTGCATATCTTTTAAAATATTCGTATACAAGATTGACATGTGTCTGCCAAGAGACATTCGTTGCTATTCTCACATATGAGGGAGACAGATATGCGCTCTCCTCTTTTTTATCTGCAACCTAGGCTGTCCCCATGATGTGCCGTTAGGTTTTATTGACAAGGTTTGTCATAGGAAAATTTCAAAATGTATAATAAAAATCTTGTACTCTTTGTCTTTTACTAGGATTTTTAAAAGGACAATTTCAAAATGTATAATAAAAATATTATACTCCTTTTCTTTCTCTAGAGTTCTTGATTGACAGAGTTTTTTATAATAAGGTTTTAATAAGATATTCTTAAAGAGTCTTAAAAATATAATATTAAATGGATATTTATATTCCTTCTACTCTACTCTATTTATGTATATCTCATAAATTGATTTACATATAGATTTATTAGTCATATATCTCTTAGCTTATTTCAATGTGATTATAGTGAAATTTTTTATTTTTTTATTGTGTTTTGTTGATTATATATTCGCTTTCTAGTTATTATTTTATTTTAAATTTATGTCAACTTTTTTATTTTTATAAAAATAAAGGTGATCTTTTACAAAGAAAAAATTCTAATTTCTTCTATCAAAACATCTAGTTACTATGATAATTATTTTTAATTTACTTTGATTTTTATTAAAAAAAAGGTTTTTTAAATAAAAAATTAAATTAAAATCAGTTCAAATTGACCGGTTTCAGTTCAGTTTGGTTATTTTAAAACAAAAACCAGTTCCATTTTGGCTCGGTTTTTTTATTTTCTCGGTTCGGTTCTTTTTTTTTTAATTTTAGACTTATAAAACTAGACCCGAATTAGTTGATTTTTTAAAAATTCTAATTAATTTAATGTTTTTTCATTATTCAGTTTTTTCAATTATTTTTTTTAGTTTTTTCAATTTAATTAATTTTTTGATTTTTTTTCTCATAGAGACTGATACAGCAAGGTCAATGCAATACCACCGAGCAGGACTTCCTGGCTATGGTGACTCACTATACTCCTCTTCAATGAAGGGAAGAATTTATCAACAACCAGAGAAAATAATCGGTGCGGTATGTACTGAGTCAAATCTGGAGATAATATATAGACGGCAAAGACGGTAATATTGAGAGAAAATATAAGCGATGCCGGAACACCCACGAAAACCAAATGCTTGAAACCCTATCGTCTAATTTCCTAAACCTTTATTTTTACAAAAGTGTTGTCAAAATCTGCAGTGAGAATAAATTGAATTTCTCAACTTTATATATAAACAGAACCTCAAAGTTCACTATAAAGAAACACTGAATGTTTCACCAAAAATTACTAGGTGATGGTATTTTTCTTAACATTCCATCTTTAAGGGTCCCAAAACGAGAAAATCGCCTAAACTTATTTACCTTCAACCTAATTGCAGGGACTTTTCTTGCTACAGCCTGCCATATCATTTGAACTGCATCGCCTTCCTTTGATGGATATTGGAACTCAAAGAAGTTTTCTACCTCTTTCAACCTCTGCCACATTCTAGTCCATTCATCCTTCTTAATACTCCTGACAAGGTTTATGAGGAACTTTTCTCTGACAGCATCTGAAGTGCGGACAAATATGCAGAATTGAGAGTAGTCAAGGACATCCTCATAAGGGAGCTCAATATCGTCACTGATGATGACCGGAACGCAGTGGCTGGCAATGGCATCAAAGAGGCGGTTTGATGAGGGCGTGTCACCTGCTATGTTAAGGCAGAATTTGGAGGAGTGCATTCCTTGAGAAGCTTTGCTCACTCCATCCTTTTGTACACTACCGAACTGAAAATGCACGTCTTTTTCATCTTTTAGAGCATAAAATAATTCTTGCCGAGCAAAGCCACCCTGAGTGCGTGAAATCCAAAATTGAAGAATCAAGGAATAAGTAATGTAAAGCCAACCTACAGTGACGCATATAATAATAACAGTTCGATGAAAAGAAATATACTGGATCATCTTAAATAGTTGGTTTTTCAGAATCTAATGGACATGAAATGTGTTTCCGTGGCGGAAAACATTCAGCAAGTCAAATATGTCTTTTGACATAGTGAAGAGCAAGCAAGGATTATAATGGCAGATTTTCATGAGATGCTTTGGTGTTTTTGGAGTTTATAAACACAACCAATCCTCAACAGCAGGCTGGAATAACTACCACAAATGAACTCCATTCATGTGCATATGGCTAGTTCATTACATCTGTAAGAAGTAAACTATATAGACATCAAGTCCACGCTAGTTTCAGAGCCAAAAATTCAAGTTTGCCAATTATTTTACCTCGACAGCTACATGATAAGATATGCACATACAAAAACTCAGTAAGTTGATAAGATGAAATCGATGCCTCAAAATAGAATAAATTATTATTTTATTGGCATGTAGTTTGACACTTGATCCATGAAATTATCATAATCTAGACAATCTCTGTTTCACAGAAAAAGAAACAATGAGGAGGGAACTGGGAAGTGCATGCCAGTTTATGTTTTTAATACATAAAATTGTATCTATAGCTTATTTTTACGTTATGGAAAATGTCAAAAAGAAAATTTTGTGGCAGATAAGTATTTATTGCAGTAGAAATTTAAAAAAAAAAACAATTAACAGCAGAAATAGTAAAGAGGAGGAGAACATACATCTTTCCTGTATATGGCTCCTTGAAAATACAGCAAAGTCGGGCGGCTGTCAAAGTTAGAGGAGTCGTTGGCATAGCTTTTAATTACATGTTTGTATGGTGCAATCACATCTTTGCCAACATTTGCTATATTTGGAGAATACCTCCCAAAGTCTGCAAGTATGAACATTGCCGTCCATAGCTTAATCCTTGCATATAACATGCTATTTGGATGGTGAGCCAGAATGATATGGTCTCGCCCCCCAGACCTCTTCCATTCCTTTTGCGAAGTCACAAACTTGACCAACTTCTCTTCCAATGATTTGTTCTTGCTCTTCTTTTGGTGTGGATTCACCTTGGAATATCGGTTATAGCTTATAGAAGAAAAGAATGGCACAAATATAACATCAGCTTCACTAGAATTTTGAACCCTTACTGCACTACCAGCTCTAGGAATGCCAGGAATCTCTGAAGCAAGAAGATCCATTGTGAGCCAATATTCAATACTATGTTGCAAGTTCAGCCCACCAGGATATGCAGGCACTTTAGCTCTAAGATCAGGCCAAACACTATCCCCCTGAGGTTTCCAATCCAAGAGTCCAAAATGAAACTCAGAAGGCAAATCATACATGAAAACCTTAAGAACTTGATTGCAATTATTATCAAAACTGTTACATTTCACATCTCCTAAATCATCTTTCTCTTGAGGTTTTTCTTCTCCTCCATCTCCTTCATTGTCTACAGGAATTGCTCGTGCTCGATTTCCAATCGAGGCTTCAACATCATTCCGATTCCAGGATGCGGAATTGCCATTATCAATCACAGAATTAAGTTTAGGATGAGGCAACAAACTAAGGTCAATAACTCCGGCACTGCCCGTGGAACGCAACATAAGAAACCATGACAGTATAAACAAGGCAGACACTAAAAAAAACAAGCAAAACATAGATTTCCTAGAAATAACCCCAAGGGATGATGAGGCGTGCTTCTCAGCCATTGCAATACAAATAATAATCCAACAAAATAAAAAATAAAAAGAGAGAGAGAGAGAGAATCAGCTATAATATCTTGTATCAAACATCACATTACTGCCAATATGATTGTCTATGTCAATCACATCGGCTAAAAGATCTCTCTCCCTCTACAATCTCTCCAATATTCTTCAAAAAAATTTAATACCCAACAAACCAAATCGCCTCTAGACTGCATAAAATAGATCAAAATTGATTTCCTCAGCCTACATTGGCTAGAAAGTGAAAAACCAGCTCAATGTCATTCAGAACAAAACCCACCAACAGAAAAAAAGACCAAAAACCACTCAAAAAGTGAAAAGATTAAAAACCCACCAAAGAAATCATATAGGAAGAACCAGAAAAACAAAAGGGGTGTTTCTTTGTTCGTTGTACACGGTGTATAGAAGCGTACCGTAGAAAATAAACGAGCACACACCAAAATTGGCCGTTGTTCTTCTCTCCCTCTCTCTCTCTGCCAGTTTTCTTTTGAGTGCAAAAACAAAACACAAAAGGAAGGACTCTGAAGTTAGCGTGAGGATAGGGTCTATCAGTAGAAGCGGGCTTTGCGCCTCTCTCTCTCTCGTTCTGTTCCCTCTTTCTTTGTCTTTTCCCTCTGCGTGTTTCTTTTGTAGAGTACTTGTTTTGGGCTATTAATGGCTTTCTGTTTTGAGTTTTTGTTACCCTTATTTATATCAAGATGTTATACATTGTAGTGTTAATTAATAATAATAATAATTAAGGGAAATAGTGATAGTAGTAGTTGTTGTTATTACACGCAAAACTCAGATTCTACAAGGAAACGGATAGCTTCTTTGGCCTCTTATCTTTAGCATGTTTTGTTACTAACAAGATTCTTTTGAGAAACGGATAGCTTGAGCTTACCTCTTTAAATTAGTGTTTATTTATGATTTTACTATTTAATAAAATTCATATTTGGATATGAAAATCCAAATAAAACAACAAATAGAATTTTATTGCTTTTTCCTCTAAAATTGTTCTTAATTTAACTATTTTAATGCCTGAAATTATAGTAGTGGTTGTTTTTTAAAAAAAAACTTACTTCAAAATATATGAAAATAATATTTTTTTTTATTTTTTAAAATTATTTTTAATATCAAAACATTAAAACAATTCCAAAACAATAAAAATAAATTAATTTCAAACAAAAATAAATTTTCAAATATCATGAAATATGATTTCAACCATAAAAATAAACAACTCAAGGACTTCAATTGAATAACAATTAGATACTCTTAAATTATTATTTCAAGTAGATATATTTTGAATATTCATAAGGAAAAAAAATTGTAATAGAATTTAAACTTGATATAATCTATAAATAAATATGGATTTATGGATATATTAAATGTAAAAAAAAAACCTTGTGTCGGATTATTTATTTAGTCTTTAAAGAATTTATTTGTAATTTGTTTTAAAGCTAATTTGATATTGTTATAGTGATTATTTTTTAAAGTATTTTTATATTTAGAAACATATTAAAATAATATTTTTTTATTTTTAAAAATTTATTT
Organism: Populus euphratica; assembly: GCF_000495115.2. NCBI lineage: Eukaryota > Viridiplantae > Streptophyta > Magnoliopsida > Malpighiales > Salicaceae > Populus > Populus euphratica. Next base: position 254,469 of record NW_011500012.1, on the reverse strand, counting down.
TTATCATCAATACATTAAAAAGTCAAAAAACAAAAAAGATTAAAAACATTTTCGCATTGCAAATAGAAACGATAACAATTAATTGCAAGGCAACTCCAAGATGAAAAAGAATAATAAAAATAGAAGTCTAGAACCGGAGGAAGACTTGGAAATTACAAGCATTTTCTCTATATAATCATGATCACAAGCTTTCTATACATTCAAACCATGTACTCAAGGGCTTTGGGATTTGAATGCCAAACTACTGTGAATATTTGGGAAAATCCATGTTCTAAGCAGTCAAATTGTTAGCTAAGCAGTTGCATTTTGACGAATTCATTTCTTCTTCTTTTTTTCCATTTATAATTTAGACGTGATATGAAAATATTAATGTATTTATACTTTATTTATTAAAATAAAATCACTACTTTCTTTTTAAAAAAAAAAAAAACCTTGTAATGTTGTTGCTACAGCGAAAGAATTGTTGAGATTATATTTATAAGGTGACCCACTATTAACTTGTCAATATGAACAAGAGACTAAGGTATATGCAATCATTTCGAAGAATTTATTTATAAATTATTGAAATAAGGTCTGATTTTTTGTTTTACTTTTCTCCTTGATGGTTCTTCCAATCCTCTTGCATTTCCAAATTGACCTCGTTCGTTGTCAAGGAATAATGGACGTGGTTGGTGCCATGACTTGTTGGGTTTAGGTGGGAGCTTCTTTTCAAAATCTTGACTAAAAATCTCAAATAAACCATTTTCTTTGCAAAATAATAATTAGTTAACATGTAATTCCTGTTTGAATCCATTGATTTAAGTGATCGAAATTGTTTGTTTTTGCATAAGAAATACTGTTTTTCAAATAATTGATTTTGTTTAAAATTAAATTTTTTTAATGGTTTTAAATTGTTTGAATATACTAATATTAAAAATAATTTTTTAAAAAATAATATATATATATATATATATTCAATTAAAATACACTTTTAAAAATAATTACCATCGCAATATTCTGCGATACTAAACATCCACATTATCTAGGAAGATTGGCCGTCTTTTCCATCATTTCTTTTCTATTGGTACGACTCAAGAGGTATATATATATATATGGCTTATTATTATTATTATTAAATTGGAGGGATGAATTTAATTTTATAATTTTATCTAAAATAAATACACGAAAGCACCATCTAATTGAAAAAAAAAAAGGAATTATTTGTTAGCTTGTGATTCTATTTCGAGAAAGATTGTTAAACCGGTGGATGTACCCTTCCTATCTTTCAAGATTAATCTGCTTATGATCCGGGTTGCTGTTGAAGATGAAATGTTTCAATTAAGAACAAAAGTATTTTATCAACCTCCTCAATAAATAATATATCCAAACAATATATTTTAAAAATAAAAAAAACGAGTTTGTATGCTCAAATTTTGAGATAAAACTAGCATGTTACTCCGCACCCGGTCAATAAAAAAAAAATTAAATTATAAAAAATATCAAGAATATAAATAATATTTTAAATATTTCAAGTCTAATATCATGCCAAATATAATAATTTTAAAATACCTGGTCATACTTTGACCCAACATATACCAAAAATTTTTAAAATAAAAATTAAAAAAATAATGCCTCTCATGATTTTCTAAATATTTACAATATAATTCATAGTACAAAAACTCTGTTTATAATATAGTTTATAATATAAATACTATATATAAAAATATACAATACTAGCGTAGTAATTTTATCATGTATTTTAAAGTATAGTATAATATATGTGTATGTTCGGAAAGATCCCCCTTATGGTACGGGTGCAACCTGGGAAGGTGGAAGTAGAGCAAGATCCAGTGGCTTTATTCTATTGTATTTTTCAATTTACGAACTGAGCCGAAAGAATCAATCTGTCTCTTGCAGTGGCAAAAAGAGACGTGGTCTCAAATAAAATGCTTAGTGATTTGTGAGGGAAGAGTGGGTGACCACGTGGTCCCATTTTTAAAGCCCGTACAATATAACCGACCTGCCACATGTCTATGTATTTTATCACTAATATATAGAAGTTAGTATTGTAATAATAATTGTTTTTTAAAATATTTTTTATTTGAAATATATTAAAATAATATTTTTATTTTATTTTTAAAAATTTATTTTTAACCTCAACATTTTAAAATAATATAAAATATTAAAAAAAAATAAGATTTTTGCGCACCGACTCTTTCGAGCGAGCGGCGGTCCCAAACCACGAGTAATCAGTCCCGCTATTTAAATTGCTAATTAGTCGCAGTTTTGGACTTCCACAACAATGTGGCTAGCATAATCTATGCAAGTCAACGTAACATTTGTCGTCATTATTATTATTATTTCCATGAACGGGCGAGGAAGGCACTTCTGTCTTAAAACCCCCCCCAAGTGCTTGTAATTTAGACGTGTCGATTATAGTTGTATTCATTCTTACATCGATTTTTTATATCACCAATAGATCCGCTTGTTCGGTAGCAGCACGTGCAAACAAATCTCCACACCTTGATCTTGTTTTTACCTTTGAAACGGGTCTTTCTCTGTGCTGTACTCTCTTTTATCCTAGAGGTGGTGAGGTTCTGTGGTTTTGTAAGGGCAATGCGTGAGTGTTCATATCCCATCAACACCTTCATCTTGTTTCTACCTTGGTCTCACGGGATTGATGCCTGCTAAGTGCTAATTGCTACCGTAACTTCAAATTATGAGTGAACACAAGTGCAAGGATGCTCTTTTAACATGTTCAGTTATTACAACATCAAATCAAATTTATACCCTTTCAGGGTTGTGGTTCTTCCAGCATGACAGTTATGTCGTCGCATTTACACGGAGACACTAGACATCTCTATGTATATGTATTGTAAATATAGAAATTCAATCTAAATTGATCTCAAAAGTAAATTTATTTTTTATCTCCATCATCTCGTCTCTTCAACCAGACATGTGTCTAGTAAATTTATTTTTTATCTCCATCATCTCAGTCTCTTCAACCAGACATGTGTCTATTTCTTCTATATCCGTCAGTAACCAAATGCAATCTAAAGTGAAGTAAATTTGTTCAACATCCAACCTTAAAAATCTCAAATCTAGGATCAAGTGAAGTAAAATTTGTTCCACATCCAAACCTTGAAAATCTCAAATCCAGGATCAATTGGAGAGTGAGATTAAAGCAACTCGAGGAAGTTTTTTTCTCATTTCAAAAGTGAAAGTAAGTTTTTTCTCAATCTAGTCTTCTTATTGAAACCAGGAGAATGATGAATACCAATCCAAATTGAGGGTCAACAAAGTTTTCAAGGATCAGAACTGGAACAGCATCTCAGGTGCATATCCAAGAGCTTCGAGGTGAGCTGCCATGGCCTTGTTCATTGGTGGTGGTCCACACCTTAGAATCTGTGGATCGCATGATGGAAAATTAGTAGCAATTGTTGTAATTTTCTTTCAAGTATATTTTATCTTTCCCTGATTTCTCATGATGAATGTAAGAAAATCAGAAACATACCTTGATATCAGGTGCTGGTGCAGGGCAGTAGGTTTGAATCATTTCCTTTGATACAAAGCCAACACCACCATCCCATGTTTCGGGAGGCTAGGGAGGAAAAAACATCCACCAACACAGTTTGGTTAATCAAACAGTCAACATTGACTATACCACATAAAACAGACATCTATAACCCATTATGCGTGATAAACGTGCTTCAGCATGAAGGACCTACCAGCAGAACAGTAGCTATAATGCATGCACAAGCTTGTGCAAACATGATCATGCCATCAAAATGTAATTCATCCAATACAAAATTCAATAGATTTAATCAGTTTCTCATGGTTGTATCACAGGAATTTGCTTGAAGCAGCTATAAGCTGGACAAGGAACTCATGTTGATATTCCATTTAGGATTTCAAGACCATTTTTATCTTAAATTATGACCAGCACAGCACAATATTTGTGCCCCAACAAATTGTGAGAAGATTTCATCGAGGCTGGGTTGGGTGGGGTGGGGTGGGGTGGCTGTTGAAGTATAATTTTCAATATACAGCCAGGCTAAGCAAGGACTCTCTCCACTATCTATTGTATTTGGAAAGGTAGCTGAGCAGGGAAAAAAGTCGTAAAAGAAACTAATAAGCAAGTTGCAATCTTCAAGGACTTCCCTACAACATGACCTAGAGAATACGAGAGTCTCACTTATGAAAAAAGGAAGACAGTAAAGCGAACATATTAACAAATGAAAAGGAGAAGCAAGGAACAATAGAATTGTCTGGCATAAGAAAGACAACTAACCTGATTCAAAACATAGTAGACGTTAAAGTGACTAGAGTACCTCTCAGCAAGGGTGTCCAATTCCTCCTGTAAATAACAATTCAAATTATTTTGAATTGCAAAACAAAATAATACATACAACATATTGTCACTGCTAATGATACAGGGAGGGGAGGCAGGCATGTTATTGTATTAACAATAATATTCAAAAGAAGGATGCTGACTAACAGATCCTCTTGAGCCAAAAAAAGGAAACAAAAAAAAGAAAGAATCCCCAAGAAGCTTTGACAAAATTTCTACAAGAGGAACCTATAAAAGTTTAGTTTCAGACTCCTATCCATGTTTTAGCTTAGATGTTGACATTTGATTTAGTTCCTCCTTTTTTTATTGTTAATCTGTCTAGAATTATTTTTAAAAGGATTTTTATTTCTCTAAAGACCAACATTATCAACCAAGTTCTTCAGTTTTCGAGAGAGTTTTAGTTCCACTGAACTACGCTACAATGAAGTCTTGACAAGTGGTAAATGAATGATGGTTTGTCAATCCCACAAGTTTCATTTAGTATAAACTAAAGTAGCCATCATTAGTTCCCAAAATGCCTACTCTCGTGAATTTATTTTTCTAACAAAACACTTTCAAGACAATAAATGATTTCTCTTTTAACATTTTTTTTTCTATTTTCTTCCCCTAGAGTGGTATAAATGAGCAAATGAGCAGGTATGAAATCCTGTGAAAAAAGTTGAGAAAGTTAGCCAAGCACACTAAAACTTTAGAACTTCCATCCGGGGAGCATGCCTTTCTGTTATTGTAAATTCTCTTAATTCCAACAAATGTCAAGAGCTTGTACAGTCAGTTTGTAAGCTGCTAGAACGTGCTCTGCACCAAAATAATATTTCAGCTAGTTTCCATTTTGGGGATTGATAACAATGAAGTTTGCCAGCAGAGACAAAACTGCCAGGGTATTTTCACCTCATGGTTTACTATCCCACCAAATAGATGGCACTGCATGATATTCACTCGCTTAGGGCACCATTTAGCCCAGCATAGAGCACATTGGCTTGATAGTTCAACTGAATGTGAACTACAATGGAGCATCAGAAGAAAATAGAGCTGCAACTTACCTTCAAAAGAATGTCCTCATATGTAACATTAGCATAAATGAGGTGCACCTTTGTCTTGTCATTTGGGTTCTCTAGTATGGATCTAGCAACCTGAAGTGGACACATCAAGGTACAATGAACATGTGATCACCAAAACCTTCCAAGAGGCAACAGCCAAAGACCATTGCAAGCTAAGAATGAAATCAAAACTGGAATAAAAAATATAATCTTGATAGCATACTTGGAACATAGGAGTAATGCCAGAGCCTCCAGCAAGCATCCCAAATGCTTTAACCTGGCCAGGTTGATACCTAAATCGGCCCTGTTACAATGGTATTTCAAACAACAGCAGTCCAAGTCAGATCATTGTTTTTTCATCTCAGTAATACTGGATAGTTAAAACTTAAAACCAACACATTCACAAGATAGTTAAATCATAGCCTGGAAGTTATAGATGAAACAGCGTATGTTAAACTAAATCATAGCCTGGAAGTTATAGATGAAACCGCGTATGTTAAACTTACATCCACAGTTTTAATTATTCAACTAATTATGAGAAGCATATGAGGCATTGCATCTTGTGGATATGATATGACATCGTGCACACAATGCATCTTGTTTAACACATAATGGAAATAATAATGCAATCACAACGCATGTATTTACTATCAGGTGGAAATAGTGAAAGTCAAGAATTAGTGTAATAAAAGAAAGAAAGAATCCCTTAGAAGCAAACACGCCACCCTCCTTGTTTTCAGAACATGACATTGTTGTTGAAGAACAACACAGAATTTGGTAAGAATTATGAAAAACCTGTTCATTTGGAAAAGAGCATTTACCTTGGGTCCCTTGACAGCAAGATAATCACCGACTTGCATCTCTCTGAAATGATGGGACATCCTTCCTTGTGGATACATCTAGTTACAAAATAATAAAAAGAAATACAACAGTTACAAAGAGTCAAAACAAGTATCAATATTTAAGTAAAATCCACTAAAATCAAGCCCGGCAAGGGAAAGTTTTCGGGTATGTACCTTAATGACTAATTCGAATTGTCCAACATCAGAATCCAATGTAGTTGGGGTGTAAGGTTTGATAACCTCTTCACCTTGACCATCCTTACCCCTGTTCAGGAAAGAAGCTGATAAAAGAACTAAACAATGACAGGGACAGGTAACAACTAAGGCAACTTTCCATCATATCAATTAATATAATTGAAGCCATTTGAATGGTTAATACTTAAAAACACTGGATTAAGAAACGATTGACACAGACAAACATAAACAATGCACAAAAAGAGAAGGAAAGAACTGAACTTGCAACTTATATGCTGTCCAATGGGAAGGCCTAAAACAGAAGTAGGTGTAGGAAGTGCAAATGTGAACTTTGCCACATTGTGGCTCAACTGAACACGCTTGACAAGTTTAAACTGCTTGAAATTTTCTGGATCTAAGCAGCCTGTGAGCAAACAGAAAAAATAAGTTAGTTTTCATAAAACACAACAAATAAATTGATAGAAAGAATAAAGGTAAAACAAACTTCACATAAAGCTGGCTCAAATGTAAAATCTAAGGGATTGAGCGTACAAGCAAACAAAAGTACAAAAAGGCTAAAAGCCAATCCACTTAGTTACTCATGCTTTAGTTAATAATGAACTTCAATCTAGGCGTTTGAGAGAATCTCAATTTGCTCATTAAAACCTCATTCATGGGGAGTTCACCAAGTTCTAGCTGTGGTACAACAATACTAGCTCTCCATAATCCATGTTGAAGTATAAGGTTCTTTTACACAACCATAAGTCATTCAAAGAGAAACCGTAGAACAAAACAGCAGAGCCTATATCACCTCAAAATTAGCAACTCATAGATACAGAAATAGAAGTATGCAATTAGAGCAACCATTGCTAATAACAATCGCATCAAAGCCTCGTACAGCAAGCAAACTTAAAATGACAACCCATTTATTACCATGTTAGAGTATAACATCTGCGCAGCTTGAACTGCATTCAACATGAAGAACCATCTTTCTCAATATGGATACTGAAGATTTGGATAACCCAGAACCCAGATTTCATAGAACAATCACAAACTTGGTAAAAAAATCTAATCTTCCTAACAGAAACCCAATCAACATGCACAAAAACAATGGATAAAAAAGCACAGAATTAAGAAGAAAAGAAAAGAAAAGCTCAGACCTTTGGGCTTTTTGGAGGAGAAGAGAAAGACAGCACCAATAACAATGGCCACAATAGCCACAGCTACAGCCCCAAGAATCTGAGCATCAAGTGTGTGCAAGAATTCTAAATCCATTGGGTCAGTGATACTGATTACCTTACCCTAAAAGAATTCAGCTTTATAAGGGAGTTTTCAGACAGGTGAACAAAACAAGAAAATGAATATCAGAGATGGGTGTTCTATGTAGCCTCTCTTGTCTTTGTTTTGGATCTTTACTTGCTGCTGTTTTTTTTGGTGAAATGCTGCTATTGTTGTTGGTTGCTGCTGCAAGTGACCATAAAAGAGTAGAGCAGAGAGCCAGAGCCAGAGCCTGAAAATGTGGTAGGTAAGACTATTTGACGTGTGGTATGGCCTAGCCTAACTCGAGACCTCTATTGGGAACTGGTTCACCAACCCACATTTTGGCAGGTGTGGTGGTTTGTCACATTTTATCATTATTTCTTGATCTTGATTTATTTATTTATTATTTAAGATTAATTATTATTATTTATGTAAGAAATATTTTCCAACCAATTTACATATTTAAACTACCTTTTTCTTTTTAATAGATTAAAAAATATGTTATCTATGTTAAACTCATAGGATTCAATGAAATTTGACCTTTGTTATAATGTAATATAATATATGTGAGATATGAAATTAGATCCACCCTTCAAGATTCTCTTTCAATTAATAAAATTAATTTAGCACAATATAGGCACACCAAAGAAAAGCAATGTTAATTTATTTTAATTCAATTAGCTGGTTTTTAATTTAAAAAATTATATAATCACACATCTTTTATTATAACATGACTTACTATTATTTTAAGAGTAATATGAAGTCGTTATTTCTTAATTGTATGTGTATAATGTATTGTATATAATTTTTATTTTCTTTTTTTAAGGTGAAAGAAATTATATTATTTTCTTCCCTCACGTTAGGTTTCTAATCTTAAGGGAGGTTGTAAGAAAATAAAATTTATTGTGAATGTGTCGCTGCATTGTTGAAGATTTATTTAGAACATAATAATAATAATAATAACTCATCCTAGCTATCATCTGGCTCTATTGAGCCAATTTGTAAAAGCCCATAACCATTTTTTTATCTCTCTTTTTCTTTTCTTTTCTCTTTTTTTTTTTTAAGATATTACCATGTTGGTCAACCTATCTAATCTTAGCTAGAGGTACTATAATAAAAATTATCATGTAAATAAAATTACTGACCTCCTCAAAATTTATTCTAAGATACGATAAGCAATCAATAATACAAGCTACATGTGATATGAGTATTTTATTTTATAATATAAATGAGCTATGAAATAAAGCTGTCACATTTCATTATAAGCTCCTTTATATTATTTTTTTCAACGTATATTATATATTTTTATGTTTAGCCAGGGAGAAAAAATATTTTTTTATATAAAAAACACTAAAAATTCAACTATCTCTCAATCTACTATTAAAATACAATATATATTTTTTATGTTTATCATAATTTTTTTGTTTTAACTATAAAGAAGCATCCTCCTAGAAATTCAATTTGCAAAAAGAAAAAGGAAAGACTTCACTTCACTAAAAAAAATATTCATCCTTTTATCCCATAAGATCCCAAGTTTATGTATATAAACAATGGCCAAGGCCGGGGGTGCAGGGACCCCGGTCCTTGTAAGAAAATGTGTTTTTTAGTTTTTTTGTTAATACTTATAATTTTAGTAGTAAAATAACTGAAATTTTATTTTTTTTTTTAAATATTTTTTTAATTTGACACTCTTTAATTTTTTTTCCTTGCTCATATATATAGATATTTGTCGAAGTTTTTTTTTATTTTTAAATAAAAATTTAGTAACTGTTTTTAAGGTTGATGAGAGAGAATAATACTATCAAATGGTTTTGGATCTTTCATCAATAAATTTTGGTAGTGAAATTCAAATAGTTGCTATATAAACAACCTAGATTTAGAAAACTCAAGGGATTTTCTTTCGGGTATAATATAATTATTTTAGCATACTCAAGACCAAATAATAATTATTTTATTATTATAAGGAAAAAAACATTGTTAATAAAATTGATATATAAAAATAAAAAACCTTGGGAGCCAACAGATTTGTTTGTGCCGGCCAGCACATGGTTTCCTGTTTCCACTCTCAACTCAACGACAGAGAGGAATGCCAGTCAATCTTGGCAATGTCAAAACCTTGTCTCGCCCGATACATGAGGAGATATTTGACTTAAGTATAACTTCAACCAATCTGATTTATAACGTGATTGAGTTGTTTTTTAAATATTTTTATATTAAAATAATATTTTTTAATTTTTTAAAAATTACTTTTTAAACCAAGATATTAAAATAATTTAAATTATATAAAATATTTATTTTTAATAAAAAAAATTTGAACTTTTTAGAAATTTTCAATATTTGGAGAGTGGTTTACATCTTTTCTTACACAAACATGTTTTATTTTTGTAGTGTTTATAATTTAAAGTGTTTTTTATAAATATATAAAAATAATATTTTTTTATTTTAAAAATTTCTTTTTTTATATTAACACATCACAATAATATAAAAAATAAATTTATTAAAAAATAAAATTTTAAAAAACACAAATTCAATTATATTTCGAAACACTGCCAAAATCTCCTTAGTAACTTCCGCTGCTAATGGAGCAAGGAGTACGTGCACGCATCTTCATTTGCTATGGACCTTTTGGCTATAGGATTTAAAATTGGAAATCCATGGTTAGGCCTGACCGGATTGTGTGTAGGATATGAGAATATGAAAGTCAATCTGTTAAGTTAATATCTTAAAGAATGACAGATTATATGGAGGGATTTTGCCTTTACGAGAAAGAGACAATTCTCTATCTTTATTTGAGAAAAAAAGTGTATTCTTTAATTCTCTAAGTTTAAATTAAAAATTAAAAATTAAAAATTAAAAGAATATTTCTCTATTTAATAAGTACAAATGCGAAAAACAAAAGGCCAAGTAGAGTTTTTGAAAAGTCATTTAACCACCAACACTCATAAAAAATTGCTAAATATGGTTTTTTCAAGAGTGGAATGATGTCTTAAAGCATGCAGTCAAAGTAAATAATTGGTTTGATTACCCATGGAATAATCTAGAGATTATCTTGTGTTCAACTTTTCCGCTTGAAAGATATATTTAATTAACTATATGATTTTGCTATTAAGGTTTATTTAGAATTTTTAATTGTTTTTTTATGTTATTGAATTATTTTGATACGTTAATATAAAAAATAATCATCATCACATTATCTAACACCCTCTGAATAAATATGTTATTGTATATTGAGAACCTTTTTGTAGTGTTTTTATGTTCATATAAATATTTTAGAATATTTATGAATTTTTCTATGGAATAAATTGATTTAAAAATGCTTTTATATTATTCTTAAAATTTGTTGTTTATATAAATGATTTAAAAAATATTTTTTATCATATAAAATCACAATATTAATACATGTTATTTATATACTAAGTTCGATATCTTGAAATTCATAATAGACCACACCAACAAGCTCTTCTCACCAAAATAATTTAAATCGAGTTAGCCACACAAAAATCTAATATTAACAGGGCAACATGTGTTTTGCACACACCTTGCTCATGATTGTGGATTCATGCACTAGTGGCGCAGGATGTAGTATGGACACAAGCACCATACACCTGTTTTGCATGCTAGTCATTAAGTGGGAGCAAGCATATTGACACTATCAAAAAAAGGCCTAGAATAGTTAGCCTTTACTCAACTAAAACATAACGCATTTGCATATAGTGGTGCACATAAATGTGGATAGTGGTCGTGGGGTGTTGCTTTTTCAATTGATTTGTTTTTCTTGTGGACTATTTTAAATATTAAAAATTATTTTTAATTTGTATTAAATTTATGGAGATTTAAAAATTATGGTTTTTTGTAAATTTAAATCATAATGTTCTCAATGATACTCTTGAGATTATGAAAAAATAGTATTTTTATTGAACATGAACTCGAGTCTTATATATATTTTTATTGATAAGTTGTAAACCGTGAGTGTTATCGACTAATAAAAATATAATGCAGCAAATAACCTGAATGGATTAAATTCGTCTGAACATAACCTAAATTTATGTTCCATAGTTTCATTAAAAAATTAAGGATACGCCCTATCAAAATATTTCCAGATTTCACCATCATAACAATACACTATGACTCCATCCACCGCAATATCATGTGAATATACCATGTCATATGCTTAACAATCTTTGAAGATAGGAATAAAATTTGTAGTCTAAAAATGATTGCGAAGTATCTAAGTTGGTAAAAAAATTTTTTTTAAGGTAGTACAACATGAAGAAGTTTGGACACATATTAATTTTCTAGCATCCTAAATCGAGGGGTTTCATTATGATTTTGACATCATAGAAATTCTTTTTCAGCTTATACTCTTCAGGTAAAATGCTTCTTGCTTATTCGATAATTATACCATATCTACCTCGCTCATCTTATGACCTAACTTAGTGATAAATACTTGTGCAACGACCAATAATTTATTATGATTTGACACCCATCCCATAATAGTTTATCAAAACTTTTCAAAAGATAAAAAAACCTATACGTGTCTACCTTTGGTTCTTCATTTATAATTGAGCAATTGTCTTAACAATTATGATCCATTCTTATCACATCCATAACTATACTCATATAAGAATTACTATTATCATCTACAACTATATGTATATTACTAGAACTAGAAGTTGACTCAACCATTCATTCTACCATGGTCTCATAAGAAAAATATGGCTCTTTGTGTATAAACTAACATAAGTATTTTTCAATTAACCCTTTTTATAGAACATATATCATAACAATGTTTGGATCAAGAAATTTTTTATTTATATACCTCTTACATTGACATCTAATATCGCCTCTACTAATATTTTTTGGATTATATAATGCGCCCATTATAATACCCCCACTATAATAACCCATCATGCGCAATTAATAACACCTGAACCCCTATTATAATAACCCATCATATGCAATCTTTTAGGTGAAACTTGGTACATCCAAAAATTATCATCCATTAATTATATAAAACTTATATAAAATATCAATGACAACATGTATTAATTAATTATGTAAACTACATAAATTATTGACACCCAATTAATTAGATATCATTAGTTTAATTAAAACTTATTTAATCTATTTAAAACAATACCTTTAAATCATTATCAATTTTATACAAATATTCAAATTCCTCTACATTTACATAAAATTGATAAAATATAAAAATTACCATTAAATAAACCATTATTTATTTTATTAAAAATCATCTAAGTCACAAAATTGAACTTAATTTAATCAAATTACAAACAAATATAATTTTTCAACTCTTTGATGGTTCATATTGTTGGTTAATGGTAATGACTTTTCTCGTAATTGGTTTATAAGTTCAACCCATACTAGAAGGAAAATATGTCAATAGAACCTAACTTTCTTTTCCTTGAAATTCTTATCATACCAAAAAAGAAAAAAACATACAGAAAACAAAAATATATAGAGAGCACCACAACAAAATCAAGGAATAATAGAAAAGAAATGACAATTTTGACGCAAGAAAGAAAAAATACCTTGATGAACGCAGAAAAGAAAAGAAAGAGTAAATAACAACACAACTTGAAAAGTTATGGAGACATATCAAACCAAAAAGAAGAACAATGAAAAAAAATTACATATCATGATATGAAGAATAAGTCTTAGCAATTTGATTGAAAATTACAGCCATGTCACAAATCATCACAACAAAGTAGTGAGGAAAAAAACACATGTAAAAGGAATAAAGGTTGAAAAACATAAGAAATGAAAATTAAAGAAAGACAAATAAAATGAAGAACAAGAAAGAGAACTGATCTTGTTCAGATCGATCCAACAACCAATAATTTATTCAATAAAAATAATCTATAAGTTGTAAAGAACTGACCAAAAAAACCATCTAGTCAATCTTAAACTAAAAACATAATGTAACCAAATCAAACATAAAATCAATACTAACCTTGATAACTCTTACCTTAATGATTTTTTTATTCTTTTTTTAACCTAATATTTTTTATTATACAAAAAAATTCTTAAATTATTTCTTGTGGTAGAAAAAATGGTAAAATAGATCAAAATATAAATCAATTAAAAAAATAAAAATCCAATTAAAAAAGATGTATTTCAAGCAAGCACTGACTTTAATGCTTGACACCTACTCACTAGGTACATACCTAGGCAACACTACATTGAAATTCATGTTCGAGGAAAATAAAGACTTTGTGGCTTCACTTCGCCTATTATGATTAAGCGAGTCTTTGAGTGACTTTTGACAACACTAACATGCAGTAAAACAAATAAAAGCATAAAAGCAAATCAACCTCCAAGCTATAAATTTAATTGAATAAATAGATTTTGTTTTTAAAAAAGAAAAAAAATATTAAGTTCATTATCTTTAAGCATCTCTTTTTCTAAATCTCAATAGACTGATCACTTTTATATTTTGAATCAGATCATTAATAAAAAAATTTCATAGTAAAACCATAAAAATTTAGTAAAATAAATATAACATAAAAGAAAGAAGAAAAAGATATCATGACACAACGTTGATCATGAAGTTAGGAAAAGGAAGCGGATGCTATTATTGATCTACTTCTTCCTCATCCAAAGTCATGCTAACTAAATCTAGAGTAAGGTTGTAGAACATGTGAGATTGATGATAATCATTGATAGCTATTGATGATAGCCATTAATTAAATGATAACCAATGATGATATCATTATGAGTTTGCCTTTGAAGGTGGATTTGTTACAATTAAGTGATAATTATTGATGATATCATTATGAGTTTGCCTTTGATTATGAATCTATAGATTCAATACCTAAAATCAAGATTTAATTTGAAAGATGTTTTTTATATGTTTTTTATTATTAGTTTAGAGAGAGAAACCATAAGCACATGAAATTGGATGAAAACATTTGTAGTCTTTTGAAATAATAATACAGGAATGTAGCTATTAAGAAAAGATAAAATAGAAAAGAAGTAAAAAACATGTCACAAGACCCAATAATTCTCCTAAATTAACATGAAAAAACCTAAATGAAAGAAAGATAGGTGTCCAAAAACAAATTTATTATACAACAATAGTAACAAAAAGAATAGAAAAGACTAGGTTTCTTCCTTTACTTATATAAAACCTATATAAAATATTGATTACAACATATATTTCATATTAATATTGACAATCATTACGTTTTCTCTATTTGAAAATAAGATTATAGTTTTTTCATATTAATATTGACAATCATGATATTAAGTATTATATATGAATCTAATATCTTATTCTTTTTCTTAAATTGTGATCATGAATATTCAATGAAAATCAAACTTATTTTTTAGTTATTTTTTATTATAATTTTTTATATAATTTTCTCAAATTAATTATTTATTTTTTCTTTAATTGCATAAAAAATATCGAGATATGATTTTTATTTTTTTATTGAAACTTATTTTTTATATCATGATAATTTTTTATTTAAGAAAAATTATTTTTTATAAAGAAAATTATATTCTTGTTAAAAATATATATTATTATGGAAATGAAATTTGGATTGAAGAGACATAATTTCCCCTTTATTTTAAGTTATCAATTTTTTTTCAAAAACTTATGTTAATTTCCTTTGCTTTTTATTCAAAACAAAAATATGATTCTATTAAGAAAATGTTGTCTAAGAAATTTCATTTATAATAAAAAATAATTCATCTAATAAAATATATTTTTTCCAAAGATTTTAAATCATCTCCTTAACGAATAATATGCTTGGTTAAGGATAAATTTTAAACAAGTTTTATACCAAGAGCACGCCAATAAGCATGATGAACTTTATGAAGAAGTCAATCAAGAAATTCAAGAAAAAAGAAAAGTGAACACTTTGATTAAATGTTCATTTTAGTGTTCACGTAAATCTTTAAATCCTACTTCATAGCACTTTATTTTGTTTGATTAAATGTTCATTTTAGTGTTCACGCAAATCTTTATATCCTACTTCGTAGCATAATTAAAATGAACTCGCACACTTTATTTTACATGCATTAAAGGATTCATAAATAATCTAATATAATCTAAGATAGATAGTTATGAAAATTCATCAAGGCTAATATGTTAAAATTGAAATGTTACATAAACCGATTGGTCATTTGGTATTATCATATGAATTAGTTGACCACTTATTCATCCATGATGAACACCTGAAAATTATGCAAGAATCAGTTGATTGACTAACCTGACCAATCTGAACTAGTTAATTGTTTTAATTGTTAGTGGGGTTGTAACAACTATAAACGACTATTTTTTCTTAGAATGTCTAATTGTGAAATTAGAAAAAGATTCCAAATATGTATGATATATAAGCTATTCTAAAAGTAAAAACACTATAAAATTATCAATCCTTAATCATACACTAATTTGTTCTATTCAACATTGATATTCTAGTAGAAGAACATTCAATCTCATTCTCATTATATTTAAACACTTTTAAATCTTATAAGTGCAGTATAGTGAGTTATAAAAATATTAGAACTTTTAATTGTATTATCCACTTTGTTGAGAGACTTAATTATGATAACAATATCATCACTGTAAACCTTTGAGAGTTTGGTAAAAACTCTTGGTATTTTTGAGGTAATATCACTAAGTGAAAAATATTAAATAGGGTATATCTTTAAATGATGTAAAAATCTTGGTGTAAATTCATCAAGTAATCATTGTGCTCTTGAACTTGAATTAGTAAAGGAATATAATACTCAAGTACGGTTAGATACTTGAGGTGCGGATGTAGACTCCTTAAACCACTTTAAAAATGAGTTTACAAATTATCTCCATTCTCTCTTTACTTATTACACAGTTACAAATTATCTCCATTCTCTCTTTACTTTAAGTGCTTTATTACACAATTGGTTATTATGTTTACTTAAATTAATTTATATTATCTATAGAATTTAGTGATACACTTAATTCATCCCTCTTTTAAGTGTTAAATTGACTTAATCTTTGAACAAAAACTCCTTTTATACATGTATCTTTTTTCATTTATATAAAAAAAAACTAAATAAAAATAGATTTCAAAAACTACATCTAGCATGGTGCAAATAAATAAAAAGTAATTAATTTATTAGCATTTTCAAATAAAAGAAATGCTAAATACCTATTTTTTTAAATCATATTTCTAGATTATGTACTAAGCTTGTCTACAGATTGACTCAACTAGCTAAAAATGATATGCATAAGCTTGTCATTATAAAGGATGTTCCACGTCAACTATATAATGTATCTTTTCATGCTATATCTTTTTGAGTTATGACGAACACCCTTGTTATCAAAGTAATAATGCCAATAATATGAAGATATTCAAAACATGTTAAAATTTTAAATACATTTTATTCATCAAATATTTCAATATAGTTATTAATGAAGTCTCAAAAAATCCAAGTGGTCCATGAATCAAGTTTACAAGTTGAAGTAATCTCATTTACTCTCTTTAGCTAAGGTGTTTGATAGCATATACATGGTGCATGGTAGACCAAGACATATACTTCGTGCTTGGTAGGCTAAGATGACTTATAACTAGTACTTGCAAAATGTCCTTTCTCCGATGGTCATTGCTTTGGGCATGCTCAAGAGAGGATGTCGTCATTTTCTTGAGCTTGCTAAAAGAAGTAGCCATTCCTTTAGGCATGCTAAAAAAGAAGTAGCCATTCCTTTGGGTGTGTTAAGAAGAATGATCATTCTCTTGGGCATGCCCAACACTTTGCATGTTGTCAAGCTCAGCGCATCTTCAATAAGCATGCTTGTTTTATTAAAAATTTATATTCGTAATTTTTTTATTTGGTTTTTTTGAGTAAAAATATACTGATAAAAATTTGATTCATCTATTACAATTTCTTAAATATTATTAATATTTATTACACTCAAATTCCATACATATCTACAAATCTTCAAAAACACCTCCACATCACATCAATATTTGCCTTTTTTTTTTTATCTGATTTAAAATATATATTATATGATTTTTAGTTGATATAAAATGCAGGCTTGTCTGGCCTCTTCCCAAAGACTCACCAGTTACATCCTCGGATGCCAAATTATAATGCAGCACATGAAACCATAACATGTAACTTTGTAGTTAAGAATTACGAAGAAATTATTCTTTTCTTTATTTGCGATAATTTATGTAGCACAATCCACAGAAACAAATGGTTTTCACATTCAAAAATTGTGGCAGAAATCTTTGTATTCTATCAGCTACTGTCATTTTCCTTCACAGGATCAGAGCTGACAATTGGAAGATTTTTTCTATATTGAGTAGATGTCAACCTTCTCTCTAACGGTGTTTTTCGTTTGCTCACAACAAATCTATTCACCCCTTTCCGCATTGGCATTATTGATGGGAAATCCTCATCTGGGATCTGGCTGAGCTCTGAGATGTCCTTGATCTGCGCAACACGTCGGAACCACCTTTCTGCCTTGGCCTCTTCAGACATGTCCAAAGGATCTGGTTCCTTCACTGCCGAACCTTCCAAGCTCTTTCCAGTCCAGCTATCCCCGACACTCTGATTCTTAGATGGTTGAGGTGCAGTTCCCGTGAAAATCTTCTTCTCACTGATATTCTCTTTCCAGGAAGATCCACTACTCTCGCTGTCATTGGTATTTGCGGGGGAATTATTGAAGTTTTGCATTGAGTTCCCCATTTGATTTGATGTCCCAGTGGCATTCGCACTCCTAGAATTTCCAGTGTTCCAACTATCCCTGCCAGCTGGCAGGGGATCAATAAAATTTTGGGTAAAATTTCCACCTGCCGATTCGTAAGTGGCACCTTTCTTTAAATCACTCTTCTCCCCAGACCAGCTCCCTGTACTGTCCTGAGCTGCATGGGTAACCCCAAGTCTGGCATCATCCAACTTCTGTGGATGCTTCTCCAGAGTTGCAGAACTTGAGGTTTCGCTAACACCTTTATCATGGGAATCTGTCTCATCTGGTTGCTGATTATCCTTTCTAGCAAAGTAGTTGGGTGGGAAGGGGACAAAGGGTACAGAATTTGTGGTGTTTGCTTGCTCCACGGCTGCATGTCTCTTGTACATTGGAGAAGTCAGAGACCGATCTTTCTTCTTGCTAACAACAAATTTATTCTCCCCTTTACGCAACGGCATGATCTCAGGGAAGTCATCATCTGAAATTGCACTTGTCAGATCAGTGACATTATGCAACTCTGCTACCCTCTTAAACCATCTCTCTGATTTTTCAGCTAGGTCTTTCTCGTTATCATCACTCAGATTCTGGTCCATCGACATCTCAGAGGGTTGGCAACTATCTCTTGATTTACCATGCTCACTGCGCTCAGAAATAACAACTTTCTGCTCACTGTTGCTTGAAGTAAGAGATTCATAGTTGACTGTCTCCAACTTCTCCCTCTCCTCCATATTTGAATTCTCAGGTTTCTTGGCAAACATGTCAGCAGGTAATGGCACAAACGGAACATAATTGGAATTGCTTCCTCTAGGGGCACTAAACAGTGGTGAAGCAGGGCTCCGATTGATAGTTTGGTTGAGGGGATTGGTTGTACCTATGTTTTGATTATCATTCCTTTCCCGAATGTCATCAGTACCCATGTTTTCTTGGTATTGAGAATTTGCCAACCTCCTTTCCAGCGGAGTCTTCCTTGTGCTGACAACAAATCTGTTCACCCCTTTCCTCAATGGCATTATTTCAGGAAAATCTTCATCTGCTATAGCACCATTCCTGTCCAAAGAGCTGTCCATCTGAGAAACATTGCCATACCTCTGCTGTGCCTTCTTTTCATTGGCAGCCAGCCTGCTAACCAGATCACTTTTATTTACATTGCTCCCACTGCCATATCCTATGTCTGATCTAGAGCTGGTGCTAACAGGTGAAACACCTCCTGGTCGCTTGCAATCACACCTTAAGCATACCATGTTCCTTGCATAATTATAGAAATCACATCTGCAAAAGAGAAAATTGATAGGAATTACTCAAAATCATAACTCAAACAAGGACAAACCAAGCTCCAAGCTTGTAGAAATGCCAAGTACAGACGAAATGCTTACTGAGGACACTCCCACTCTCCACCAGTAAGTTGCCTCTTGGGCCGTTGTTCATCACATTCAAGGCATTTCATGTTTCTTGCGAAGTTCATGAAACTACACCTGCTCGATAAAGATGGCAGTAAAAAAGTAAATCATCACATAATCACAACAATGAGAAACATATCTGAGTTTTGGTATCGTTTTCTTCATTCTGAAGTTATGATCCTCCAAGACAAACAAGTTATGTTAAAAAACAAGTTGAACATAAACATGAGAAGATCAAATAGGACTCTACCCTGGGCATATCCAGTCACCTCTTTTCATTTCAATGTTTTGCCCACGAGGCCTTGGTGTTTGTCCATATCTATCAAATGAACCATTTGGGTTTTCCTCCACAGCATTGTAGCCCAGCTGAGCCAACTCACTAAAGAGACTTCGAACAGATGGTTCCACAAGTTCTAAATTATGAAGATTGGTCTTCACAGAAGAAACAAAACTGCTGGCATAACTCAATAGAAACTTCATCAGGTCCACTGTCTGTGCTTTATCAGTATTTGGCACCTAGCATTTAATAATAATGAGAACACAGGGTACGGATTAAATATTGGCACCTAACATTTAATGATAACAAGAACACAGAATACAGATTAAATATTGGCACCTAGAAATGGTTAGAAAATGACTGCTTGATTTGGTGCAAAAAATCTTAAAAACAACTGCAGAGCATGGCCATTAGCCAGGCTTTTATAAGGCCTTCTTTCAGTGAAGGAAGGATTCAATTCAGTTACAACAACAAAAACAACAACAACAACAACAAGCATTAATCCCAAACTAGTAAAACGCTACTATAGTTAAGAAAAAAAAATGAAGAAAGAAAGAAAGATAGAAAATAACATGCTAATGTGAAAATTGCAAGTTCAAAGGCTCCAACAGAAATTAAGATAAACAGTATTTTAGCCCCGGGCTTTCCATCAGCACAATGTTTTTTTTAGATTGAAAGGTCTTCACTATCCACTTTAGCTGCACTACGACTTGGCAGTAAATAATAAATTTTTGTTGTCCTCTCAGATAGAATATAGGAGAAAGTTCCATCATCTGCATATATCACCACCAAAGACCCTTCTTCCTTTTCAGTCTGAATAATACTCAACATCGTTAATAGATCATACAGTAAAATGCAGTTCCAATTTAGTTCAGGAAATGCTATTCTAACAAACTGAGAACTCAAAGGGTGCTTTAAAGACACCCAGAATAATCACCTGCCATTAACAAGGAACTGTCACTTTTTTGTACCACATTAAAATGTCCCTGAGACTCCTCAAAGTAGATCTTATTCCAATCAATGTTTAACCATTGAGAACATGAAAGGAATTAGCCTTCAAGGTCTCACTATCAACATCAAATTTCACCTAGCACCTTATACATGCCTGAAGCACTCTTTTTTTACAGCACTGAATAAAAGAACTCTAAACTTAGGTAATTAATGTACTAGGGCCTTCTTTCTGAATTTGCCTGAAATTCATACATGCAATTCGTGAAACAATGAAAAATAATTTCGATCCCAACATAATGTTAACAGAAACTACTCGTGCATGATTTGTGACCTCAACAACCCAAATTCAAGGAAAATATCAACCTTTTGAAATGTCCAAATGCTGAGGAATGCACACAAGATTGGAAGACCTTATCCTATAAGCAGACCTATATAAAAATCTTGAAAACAGATAGTTTCCTAAGAAGTAGAAAACTTGATGGCATCATTGTTATCCACTGAGACAAACTGTCAAAGCTTCTGCTTCCTAGTTATTAAGTACTTAAATCAACCGTTTCCAATAAACTCAGATGTATCAGAAATTGAAATAGGAACTCCTAATAACAGGTAAAAAAGGTTTTGAACCAAGTAAAAGCAAATTTAAGGTTGTTTTACTAACAACTATTGCCTATATCAACCATCCCCGTTCCTGCAGGACAAAGGCAATATTTCACACTATCTTGAACTCCAATTCCCTGATATTATACCCTTTCATTGCAATCAGCATTTAATGGATTCAAATTACAAATGGGCTATGTGCACCCAAATATCAACTTTCAAAAGCCCTCCCTACATCCCTCTGTTTTAGGATCACTTTTTTTCCTCTTTCCTTGAGCTCTCCTTATCGTTTAATATGTTTTTTCTAAATTATTAAAAGCCAAATGGTTGACACATATAGCCTCAAGTCAAGTGGTAAACCTACAGATTTAGCTTTCGAGATAAAAAACACATCACTTTTTTTTTAATCACCAAACTGCTACGACAAAAACACACACACACACTTTTTTTTAATCTTACTTTTTTTTTAATCACCAAACTGCTACGACTACTACATTGACGCAAGTTTTATTCCTGAATTTTCAAAAAAATGCACTAATCTAGCTATTTTTGTTTGCATTTCAATTTAAACATGCATCGAAACAAATCATCTATTCACCCATCTCAAATTTCATACAACACACACACACCCCATAAATTCCCATGCTTATCAGCTTCTACTTTCAACATCCATTTAAATGAAAATGCAATGAATAGAAAGACAAAAACAAGAACCTACCGATAGGAAATTCCATTAACAAAACAAAGAACAGAAACATGAACTTCTTGCATAAACAATTTTCACAAAGACTCACATCACTATCACTTCCATGCAAAAACAAGCTCATCCTCCTCACTGAATCGTCACTATTCTTGAACAAAAATGGCAACCCACTTTGAACCACGACCTCAATATCTCTTCTCGAAAGCATCCTACAATAACCATCAACAAAAACAATCACATAATAACGAAAGCTCTACCTCATAAAAAAAAAATCAATCCAAATGAACACCACATGTATTAACTGAAAACCGACCCTAAAGCCAGAGGTTTATCACGCGCAAAAGCTAAAGAAGCAGTGCAAGAACGCAAAAACCCCTCTGACAAATCATCAACTGAGGTGAGATCATCACTTGGAGTGTTAGAACCATGCTTGATATTAAAATAACCGGCCGCAGAGAGGTTGTTAACAAATTTAGACCACTCTGGCCAGGGGTCGGAGAACCCGGAGGTAGAATGAAAGGAAGTGGATGTGGAAGGGGAATCGGATAAATGGGCAGTGCTATGGAGTTGTTGGTGGTGCTGGGAAGGGGAGGAATTGGATTTTAAAGGGCGGGGAAGGGAGAGAGTGAAGAGTTTATGGTGGTGGTGGGAAAGGGCGGAGACAGATGAGGGAATGTGGTGGCGGGTGAGGCGGAGGATCGATGGGTAACGGAGTGGAGAAGGAACGGTGGTTGTGGTGGTGAGGAGCATGAGGAACCTGGTGGCGTTGCTGCTCATTTTGGGAGAGGGGTGTTTAAGGGTAGAAATGCATGGGAATGAGTGGTGGTGAGGTTTAGGGTTTGTGGTGCTACAACCCCTCTGGTGATGGTGGATATTTTTGGGGTGGAGTAAAATGTCTAGGCCTAGCCTGCTGGCTAGAAATTAAGGATGCAGATTTCCTACCCTGGAAATATCAAAGCGAAGCAAACGACGTGTCTTCAATGCTTCACTGCACTCCAAAGAATTTCAAGTTCGTTTTTAAGAGAGAGACGTGTTTAAAAACATTAAAAAAAAAATTATAAAAGCGTTGTATTTTTTTAATATAAAAAAATCAATCACAAATTTAAAATTTGATAATATTCCTTTCAAATGCTAAAATATAATAATATAAATTTAAAATTTGATATATAATAGATAATATTCCTTTCAAATACTAAAATATGATAATATTTTTTTTACATGCTAAAATAGTAATATATTAAATGATATTTTTTAAAATAATTTTAAAATAATAAAATATTGGATCGATTCTAATCGATCCAAATAAATCATATGCATTTCACTATTCTATTGAAAAATTGTTTTGCTCTTACCAAACTCTAGCTTGATAATTTTCATCATTAATTAAGGATTCAGCCCTAAGATTTTATAGCAAACTTAAAAACAATAATTTATAGATGTTTTATGATTAATTATTTCATATGACACTTGCATCTTATATATTTTTGTAGCTATTAGGACAAAGTTAATCGATGCTTATTAACTAAATACCATCATTGCTTCTTTTATGAGAAAAGAAGTTTATGACTTATAGGTGATGTGAATCTCGTAATCACATGATCACATAATTCATAACAAAATTGAAAACCAACACAAGTAAACTAAATTCCAGGTTTGGAACCTTAACCTAGAAGTAATCTTGTACCTATTAGAAACATAATTTAGATTTAGAGACAACATTATACTTAAAAACCCAAAGTATTCAAATGACATTACAAAACCAGTTAATTTTTAATAAGTTAGTGTACAATCTTTGCTCTTGTAAAAAAAAAAAAATTGTTTGTAACACGCAAAAAAAACCATATTTATTCAAATCATCATAGCTGTCAAAACTTGCAGCTATAAATGTAATATATAGTTCCCTCTAAATAACCATATTAGATCTCTTTTGGGTTGCAAGCCATTTAACCCTATATAGTAATCAATTAACTCAAGTTTAATCTTGAAACAAACCCTAAAACAATGTATAATGGACTAAAACAAACTTAATTAACATCATAAAAAAAAAAGTTATTTTGCTTGAAATCCCTATACATGCTCAAGACTTCATGCTCCAAATTAGCTAGGAATTTTTTTTTTAATTACTAGAATTTTCTTC
Organism: Populus euphratica; assembly: GCF_000495115.2. NCBI lineage: Eukaryota > Viridiplantae > Streptophyta > Magnoliopsida > Malpighiales > Salicaceae > Populus > Populus euphratica. The sequence goes on along the minus strand of NW_011500012.1, from coordinate 230,062 downwards.
CTTAAATTGCCTCATCTTAATCTCCTTAATATGTGGGAAAATCCTGTAAAATAAGAAAAAGAACAATAAAAGAATCTCAAACCTCCTTTCCACCATATATATTCTATAATGCATATAAAAATCCTTTCAAACTATGGATAATAGTTATTGTCATAAATGTTTCATTGTTTGATATAAAATCCTTATACAATAGAAAAGCTAATAGCTTCCACACATGTTTCCAGTAACTTCTACCCTCTAAAATAATTCATTCATAAACTCTAAATGACCTAAAACATTAACTCGATGTAGAACAACAAGTCTAAAAACTCTTGTAATAATTTTAGTTTAATCCAATAGTTGAGTTAAAAGTTATATTTGATATCATAAAACTAAATAGAGAATTTTATGCCAAAATCTAAATTTAACCTTACTTGGATTGTATGAATAGACCTTCAACCTCTATGTGACATTGCCATATTAAGCTTTCCCTCATTGTGGAAAATCCCCTGTTATTGCCTCCTGTTGGAGTTTAAGCCATATCTCAATCCTAGTGTGTTGAATGCCAATTACTAAATAAATAGTTCTAAAGCGAACATCCCTTTCTTAAAAGTGAGTTCTCACTTCTTTATTTCATTTTATAAATGTTAGCTAACCTACAAAACATGTGACCAAAATCATGAGACTATAATAATCTCATAAAAAGCAAATTGAAATAAATTAAGAAGTTCAATTTCTAATAAGAAATTTTTTTAAAGGAATAAAAAAAATCAATTTAAAAAATAAGACAAAAAATATATTAAGTCAACTCGGATAAACTCATTAAACTTATGACGTGATTCATGAGAATGAGATTTCCCTATAAAAAGAAAATTGAAAAAAAAAATTAAAGCTCACCTTTCAACCAATCCATTGTTAAAAGAAATAATTGAAAAACAAATATATTTAAAAAAAACAAAAAACTAAGTCAACCTGGCAAACTAATAACTTAGGTTATAAAATTAGGATAACATAATAGAAAGAAAATTTTAAAAAATTCTCAAAGTACAATTCCCAACCACTTAAACTTTTGACCAAAATCATAAGAACAAGATACCCAGCACAAAGCAAATAAAAAAAATACAAAGCCCATCTTTTAACTAACTTATTATTAAATGATAAAATAAAAAAAATAAAAAACATCTAAGTCCATTTAAGTTATCCCATTAAACTCTCAACTGTGTCATGATATCATGATAACTTAATAAAAAATAAGCTAAACAAAACATAAAGCTCAATTCCAAACAAACTAAACATGTGGCTTAATTCATGAGAACTAAATCACTTTATCAAAGGAAAATAGGCAAAAAAAAATTATGAAGCTTATTTGTCAATTAACTCATTATTGAAGGATAGAGTTAAAAAAGAAACAACCAAAGAAAAAAAAGAAACTAACTTGGATTAACCTTGTAAACTCATGATCCATGTTATGAGACCAAGATAATTTAATAAAAAACAAATAAGAAAAAATTACAAATTTAAATTGCCAACAAGTTATATGTTGAAGGCCAAAACTAAAAGAATAATAATTAATAAAAAAATAAAAAAGAAATAACACGATTTAACCCTGGCTAACTCTTGAAACTTATATCTCAAATAATAAGATCAGGATAAACCTTTTGAAGGAAAATAAAAAAGAACTACGAAGATCAATTCCTAAACCAATCATTTATTGAAGGGAAAAACTGAAAAAAAAAACAATTTGAGAAAAAAAAAAGAAAAAAAACACGAGTCAACTGATCAAATTTAAGGGCCTTGTTATATGATCAAGATAATCCTATAATAAATAAATCAAAAAAATTGTAAATCTTAATCCTTAACTAAGTTAATGCTAGAATGAAATTGAAAAAAAAATCAATTTAAAAAAAAACCTAAAAAGATTAAAGTCAACTTGAGCTAACCTTCCAAACCCATGACTTGGGTCATGAGAATAAGATAACTTTATAGAAGGTAAATTAAAAAAAAAATCATGAAACTCAATTCCTAATAAACCCAATGATGAGAGATAAAATTGAAATGAAAATCAAGTAAAAAAAAGGACCCAAAATAAAATAAAGGGCAATAAAAAGAAATAGGATGAAATCTAACATAAGAATAAAATGATAGATCCCCTTACTATTTTCAAAATAAGAAGAACAAAAACCAAAGAGATTAAAGAGAAAAGAGAGAAGAGAAGAAAAAAAGACGCCATCCTCCTCTACCATCTATATGCACCACATCACTAAGATGATTGAGCTGAGGCATTTCCATTGCCACCAAGGATAGAGATGTTCAATCTTTAAAAGAAGTTACATGTACCGCACAGAGCATGATGACTTCCTTTACACACCACCCTATTTGCAACTGTTCTTAACCTCGATATTTATAGTTTTTATCAGTTTTAAATGTAGCCCTTTAAGCCTTAATTATTTTAGATTAATGAAATTAAACTTTATTTTGCAAAATCTAGCATTAACTAGATGTTGGAATTTTTCTCAACATCTTGTGTCCTTATTTTTAGTAACCGAAAAACATTATTAAGTCTAATTAAAAAAACATAGTTTCAATGGTTTAAGTTAAAAAACAAATCAAGGTTCTAAAAAAAATTAATATTTCCCTACCTGAGTATTCAATCTTTGATTATGTAAAGAAAAAAAAAGATCAAATAATTGTGTATCATTCAAATTCAACCTTCATTGCTTCAATTATTTTAAATTAATAAAATTTAATTTAATTTTTCTGAACTAAACATCAACCAAACGATAAATTTATTTTTCAAACACCTTAAGATCCCATACACTAGATAGCAAAACCAAACCACCCAATCCAATTTCAAATAATTGCAACTTTAAAGGAATAAATCAAGAAAAAAAAAGCCAGGGATCAAAATGAAAAATAAAAAAAATAAAGGATAAAAAAAAAACTCTATGAATTGTTATTGTAATCTATAGTGAAATGCATATGGGGAATGATGTTTTTCTTATACCTTTTAGTTTTCTTTTCTTAATGTTTTATTCTTTATTTAAAAACTAAAGCATCCATACTTTTTTATCTCTTTTTTTTTTCTTAGGTTGTTGCTTTTTTTTTTTCAGTGGTCATACCCAAAGCCCTTGTGTTTCTCTCTTTTTTCTTAGGTTGTTGCTTTTTTTTTTTTTTCAGTGGTCATACCGAAAGCCCTTGTGTTTCTCTTTATTTTTTTTAACCTTATCTTTCTTTTCTTTTTTATATTTTAAAAGAAATTTTATGATGTGCAAGCGACACATATGTCACAAACATCAGAAATCCTTTTTTTTTTATTGTAATCCATGTAACAATCTTAGAAGATAGAGGTGAGATTATGAACAATGAACAATTTTAGCCTATCATGTTGCATGGATTGCAATGAAAACACATACATGGGTTGTTATGTATATGTATTATAGTGCATATTTTGATATGCATCATGTTAAATCCAAATTCAATTTCTCTTACTTTTACCTTTTTTTTTTCAAAATTTGATGGACTTTTTACAACATACTAGGTTTTAGCATATCGCTAGAGGAAATTTAGAAGAGTAGGTTTGCTTTGAGTAATTATAAGGTTTATAAACTAGAAATGATTAATGTTTGATTGACCAAAAGGACCTATTCTTTTTTAAAGCCATTGTTTGGACAATAAAAAAAAGTATTTACCAGGTTCGGTGTATGTATATCCATCAATGGGGAAGATTTTGATAGTTCATTGTGACCAATGTTATTATTTCATTGATGGTAATAATGACGATATGTTTTTGTTAGTATTTTGTGTCATCTTGTTTTTACCAAATACTTTTTTTTTAACCCGATACCCTCGATGCTATTTGTTATAAAGCTAATGTTGCTGAAAGGAAGACTTAAAATTCACGTTTGGGGTGAAATCTATTAGTATTCTTTGAATTTAACCATCAAATAAGTAAAGCGAAGAAATTCAATTTAAAAAACAAGGAACTACAACAACTATATGAAAGAGATGAACATAGGCCATGATGTTTCTATGGATTTTGGTTATAAGGATGGAAAAAATATGATTTTTTTATTCTTGTTGTTGATGACTTGGGTTTTGATAACATTAAAAATGAGAGTAAAGAGTAACTAATAAGATGCTATTAAGTTTTTAGATCTATATTTATATTTGATATTTTTATGTTGTTTTGTTTTTTAAATAAAGAGAATTTTGATTTTAACTTATCTTGATTTTAGTTCCTTGATTATTGTAGATTTAGATCTAGACCATTCAGATTTGGATTTTCTTTTTGCTTCCTCTCTTTTATAGGGTTTAGTTCAATGTATGTAAATATTGGTTTTCCCTTGAATAATGTTTTGATACTTGGTTCTAGTTATTTTAAAGATTTTGGTAGTGGTTAGCAAGAAAAAAATTTCCATTAATAGGGCTTTATAATGTTCCTTCTCTCATTATTTGTGACAATTACTACTCATTTATGAGCATGTGAAGCTATAAGTTCCAATTAAGACTGGCCAAGTTTTAGAGCTTTTATAGGTCCTTTTGTTTCATTTATATCATCAGATTGATAAGATGTTCATTTACTACTTAGGAGATAATACTTAAATGCTAGAAAACTTATAACCTAAAGTGGAACCCAAGTTAGGTAACTAGTTGAATTGGTAAAGACTTTCATCCAACAAAACCTGTTTGATTAGGTGAGATTTTAAGTGAGCCACATGACCTAATCAAACCTAGTCGGTTCAACTATAAGATAAGTTTTTCTTCTTCAGATATGCAAGAACTCAATATGTTTGTTTAATCAAATTCTACTCCCTAAAAATAAAGAAACTTATGTTTTATTTACTTAAAAAATGTTGTTATTGTCATTTGTGTCATAACCCATTTTTACCCTTATTTTCCAATTGAAAAATAGAAAAATTTCCAAAAATATATATTTTGAATAAAATTTAGTCAATTTATGATCATTTCATAATTTCAACACTTTTGTTTATTTTGTTTTGACAAGTTTCTAAAACATAAAATAAATAAAAATACTAAAAAAAGATTGAGTGGAGTGATAAGCAAGTGAAAAAAAGACATGAAGATAATAAAAAATTAAATAATATAATGAAAGTCATACAAATAAAGAATAAATAAATAAATCAAGATTCAAGAAAAATTAAAAAAATTGTATGAAGAGATCTTGTATTGTAAATAAAAGAAAATTAATCTTGAAAAAAAATTCAAATAAGAGATCATCATTTAAGAAAGAAAGAATATAAAAATCTTCCAACATCTTTTTCTTGTTTTGATAAGAGATCTAATATTATAAATAGAAATGGAGAAAACCCTGGATGAGATATACATTAGAAAAATCTCAAAAAGAGAAAAAAGAAAGAAAAAAACAACCTCTTGCACACCCTATCTTGACAACTAAAGAAAAAAAGAGAAAAATTGAATCCTCGCTAACTAAAAGGACCATTAAAATAGTCACCCTAGTTTTCCTCTCATCTTCAGTGATGAAGTAACAACCCCAATCTCCTCTCCTTTCTTATCTAAAACAAAACCAGTAACAATAACTCACTAGTAATAATTCGATCACTAGCCCTACTATTGTCATTGCCACTTACAAAACCATAGTCTCCTCCTCTCCTTATAATGGATAAAAATTAAGCAATTGCAGTAACCCCTCCCTTCAAGCTAAGCAACTAACTACCGATAAACATAGAAGCACAAAACCAATAATAATACTAGTGAATGAAGCATAAATAAAGAGAAAATAAGAGAAAACTAAAACTCTTTTATATGTTGATCTATTTTTTAAGGTGAAAGTTAGGGTCATCGTTAATGTAAAAAAAAAAGAATGGAACCATTACGCCACCATTGATACATATAAATCCAAGGGTTGTTGAAGGCTGTACTGAAACCACTAACAAGTTTTATTTTTTGTTTTGGATAAGTGGTAACATGATACTTTTTTTTATGCAGAATGTAATGAAGTTTGAAGTGTTATGGGTTCATACCATTGTGTGGAATCCATGAAGGTATTGGTAACATGATATTTATTTTTATGCGGAATGTGATGGAGTTTAAAGTGTTATAGGTTCATACCATTGTGTAGAAACCCTGAAGGTATGAAACCACTGGCTATTTATATTCTTAAGGTGGAATAATGATAAAAATCATTATCCTATTATAAAGTTGGAGGATTGGGTTCAAAGTTAGTTTATTTAAGATGTAATAGTTTGATTTAGATGAAACAAATTCACATATAAATGGTAATGTTTGTTTATAAGATATCACCTAATTTGAATATTCAACTTAGACTAAAAAGACTCATTCTTATCTACTATCCTTGGATTTGACTATTAGGTATAAAAAGACTCATTCTTATCTACTATCCTTAGATTTGACTATTAGGTGTTTGAATTGGCTAGTATATATTTATGTTATGATTTTTTTTTAATGTTTGACATATAAATTATTTTTTTTTATCTCAAGACTCCTATTGTTAGATATTCATATAAAGTACTTGAATTGGTGAATGTATATTATTTTCATTTATTATATGATTTTTATGTTGATATTAGTTATGATGTATAAGCTATCATTTATTCGAGAACTCAACCTAGAATTAGATGATCTATTATTGGCTCATATCCTTGGATGTTGATTATTAGCAATTCAAATTGTCAAGTACATATTTATGTCATTTATTAAATTATTTTTTTATTTTTTTTTTCTATATTTGACGTATGGATTGTAATTTATTTGGTATTTTTTCATTGGATGTTGATTATCTAGTATTTAAATTAGTGAATATGAATCCATAATCATGTTAATACGAGAAATTCTTTCTTGATGTTGCAAGCAAGCTGGACTGGATCAACATGATTTCACATTGGCTTATCGAGAGTGGGTGATGGCATTTGGGTCTATTCCAACCCATATAATCCTTACAAGTTTAATACTTATCAATAATTCATCATTCTAATAGGTCTAACACTTGACTATTGTCTAAGTAAGGATTACATCATCTTTATGTTTAAATCTAAAATTGTTATATTAGTTTAGACTTTAAAACAAAATATGTTACTTTAGAAAATATTAAGCATAACAAACACCTTTCATGGTTTTAACAGGCAATAATATAACTTACCTTAGATAGGATATATAAGGTGACTGTTATCTTATCTATGACATAATCAGCCTTTTATATAGAACCTTTAAAATACCATATAGGATTCCTAGTTACCATTAAACTAGTTGCTGAGTCATTTTTCAACTTTTACCTTTAGTTTCACAGAGATATCCTTTACAATTGAATAACAACTCTATAAGGGGCTTAATTACCACTAGGCTTTGTTTGCCTATATAAAATATATTATGTTTGTTTATGATTTTTGGTTTATATGATTGTTTATGATTTTTGGTTTATGTGATTTTTATTCCACATGATTTATTTGATTTAATCTTCATTTTATTTATATATTTTTGTTTCATGCACTTGTAGGATTAAATATAGTGTTATACCTATGCATCCATAACACATAATTTTTTTTAAACACTCATTGTTTTAGATTAGCATAAGGAATTAATTAGTGGTGCTCCGATGGATTTTGCCTTTGACTAGCAGATATAAAACCTCAAACTTTAGTTAAAAGTTTATTTAATCATTATTAATAGCCTGTGGCATTATCTCAATCTATATTTTTTTCATCTTGTAGACACTAGGTTGAACTTTTAAGCTTTATTTACCCAAGCAGCAAAGGATCCTTTAAGACTAATAGGTTACCCAACTTACCCACATATAACGGTTAGAACCTTCCATTAGGATGTTTCTCTATAATGTAACTAATATGCCTTATATGCAAAAAATTTCAGTAAATTAGTGACAAGACAATTAAGATTGTAAAATATATTCAAGAATAGTTCTAATATAAGTTATAAGAATAAAAAATATAGGAAATTGTTTGAATAAAGGATTTCAATGTGGACTAACTAATTTGAAACATCTATAATATGTTATCAAAGCTTATAAACTCATATTAAAACAAGCAGAAACGGCCTAATCATTATAAGCTTTTGGGTTATACTTGATAAAATGCCATAAAGCCTAATATAGTGAGGTTTTTAAAATGTAACGTATTTTACAAAATTTGCTTGATCAACACTCGAAGGAAAGATGATTAGTTTACATGATAAATTAAAGAATCATTTTACACATATTTATCCAGTTCTATATGAATCAAAATCTTAGAATCTTCTTCTTAGATTGTAAAATATATTCAAGAATAGTTCTAATATAAGTTATAAGAATAAAAAATATAGGAAATTGTTTGAATAAAAGATTTCAATGTGGACTAACTAATTTGAAACATCTATAATATGTTATCAAAGCTTATAAACTCATATTAAAGCAAGCAGAAACGCAACATAAGAGGCCTAATCATTATAAGCTTTTGGGTTATACTTGATAACATGCCATAAAGCCTAATATAGTGAGGTTTTTAAAATGTAACATATTTTACAAAATTTGCTTGATTAACACTCGAAGGAAAGATGATTGGTTTACATGATAAATTAAAGAATCATTTTGCATATATTTATCCATTTCTATATGAATCAAAATCTTAGAATCTTCTTCTTAAAATGTATGTCTTAATGCATTAAGTTATTCCCATAATTTTTGAATGAAGGGCAATTTTAAAATGCTTTGCTAAATATATAGACACTGTGCTATATCATTTTATATTTTTTTGAATGGATAAAATTTCAATTTATTTCCAAAATAAATGGATTAATATATTTCAAGGTATCATATGACAAGGTTAATTAATTTATCATACGATAAACATTTCTTAAAGAAAACCATTCTACAAACAACCAAGATGTTAACAAAGAATACATGACAAAGTAGCTTATATCTAACCATAAAATTCGATAATAATTAAAACCATGTTGAAATAACTCGGCTAACTAGGTTATTAAAGCAAAATATTCATTTAAAGCATTTTGATGGAAGATCTGTGGTAACCATTATTATAAAGCTCACTATGGTGATGCCTTCCTTTTATTCTCTTATATTGATCGAAGTAACTTCTCTAATAATTCTTCAATTTCATCCTCCCACACATCTTTTTTTGTGCATAATTTTATTTTCACATGCAATTAATCAAAGCTTATCCCTTACTAATCTAAATACTCTTTTGCCATCAAATGTTCCTTTTTTAATATCGTAAAATCCAACCCAAGCTATTGTTGCCTATCAATTTAGCATTACCTTGAAAATAAAACGAGTTAAAAGGATTAACCATACAAGTCCTATTTAATTGGGCAATGTTTTAGCACCATTGAAGTACAAGAATTGGATAACCCTATTAAAGCAATTTAAATATGCCTAACAAGTCCTATTTAATTGGGCAATGTTTTAACACCATTGAAGTACAAGAATTGGATAACCAAAGTTTAAAGCAATTTAAATATGCCTAAAATAAAAAAAAAAAGACATTTCTAATGTATTTGAGATTCTTTAATTTAAGCAAAGTTTCTAATGTATTTAAGATTCTTTAATTTAAGCAAAGTCTTAATCAAGAAGTAGTATAAATCCATCAATAAGGCTTATCATTATATCAAACGATATATCCAAAGGTAAACTCCAAGTGGAAAGCCTAAGCCATCCAGCCATTGTAAGTAGCATCAAGTTTCATGGTATCTAACACGACAAAAAAATTAATGTCTTTTTTCAAGTGCAGAAGTGTCGAAGTAATAAATAACTCAGTAAGACTAGGGTCGAACTACAGGGAGGTTAATTGTAGTAGTAGTAGTAGTAATAATAATAAATAACCCAGTAAGACATTTCTTCTTCGTTTTCTTTTTCTTTACTACTACTACTACTACTACTACTACTACTATTTTTATTGTTATTATTGTTACTATTGTTGTTGTTATTGTATTATTGTTATCTACAATTTATACAATTAACCTCCCTATGGTTCGATCCCGGTCTTGACGAGTTATTTATTACTTCGACACTCCTACACTTGGGAGAAGACATTAATCTTTTAGTCATGTCATAGTGAAATGACTAAATAAAAGTAAAGGTGGATACATAGAGAGATGAATAACCTCGATTTGAAATTTAAATGAGTTGAATCGAGAGATTACTAACCTTAACATGAAATTTAAATAGGTCAAATTAAGAGGTAATCAACCTCGGCATGAATTTGAAATGAGTTAAAATTGTTAGGTGAGAAACATCAATATTAAATTTAAAATGGATCAAATTTGTTAGTTGACCAACCTCAACATGAAATTCAAATAGGTCAAATAGAAAAGTGACCAACCACATCATGAAATTAAAATGGATCAAATCAAGAAGCGACGAACCTCAATATGAAATCTAAATAAATCAAATTGAGAGTTGACCAGCCTTAACATGAAATCTAAAATGGGTTAAATTTGTTAGGTGAACAACATTAACATGAAATTTAAAATAGGCCAAAATTATTACGTGATCAACTTTAATATGAAACATAAATGGATTAAATCAAGAGACAATCAACCTAAATATAAAATTTAATTTATATCTTGATTATAAAGTTTATTTTCACTTACTTAACTATAAGATTTGTCAAATGATGTCTTAATTAAGATTCATCTTGAATTTTCTTAATGACGAAGCTTTAAACTTTGTGATGTCAGAACTCAAACTTTTTAATAACAAATTTGAACTTCTTAGTGGTGGAGGTAAAACTTCTTAATGTCAATGGTGGAACTTTCTAATAGTAGGACTTTAACTTTTTGATGATAGGGCTTGAACTTCTTAATGGTAGGCTTGAAACTTTTTTTATAGTAAGGCTTCAGACTTTTTAATGTTAAGGCTAGAATTTATACAGGTCTTAAAACTTATCAATAATAGGTTGAACTTTTTAATGATAGATCTTAAAACTTTGTAATGGAAGGGCTTTAACTTTTTATAATGATTAAAACTTCCAAATGTCAGGATTGAATATCCAAATAGTAGAATTGAAATTCCTAATGACATGGTTGAATTTTCTAATAGTAGAGCTTGAACTTCTTAATTGTAGTACTTAAAATTTCCTAGTGACATGGCTTAAACTTCTTTATAGTAAGGATTAAAACTTAAAATATCATATAGTAACAACTTATTTTGACTCTATTTGTAAAGTGTACCTCTAATAATCAAAAGGGAACATTTAAATTATACATTTTGAAAGTTTAATCTTTCTTTATATCACTACAACTTTAAAGACCTTTAGCGTTACAAGCATAAAAAACTAAGCACTAGCTTGGTTGAATTGTTCAAGTAAATCGAATACCTTTAGCCTTTCCATGTTATCCATTTTTTATTATTGATTTAGTATGGTTCATCCCTCATTTTAGCTTGGCCACTTATCATTATCCCTGAGAGCATATGTTTATTAGTGCTTATTTTTATCATCATTATAAAGAAATTATGACCTCTACTACTTTTACTTTATGAAAGAGTTTTATAATTGGCATATGACAACATAAGCATTTGTTAGAATCATAAAAATGAATAATTATCATAAGATTTTGGCTATTTTTTAGAAAATAAATGGTTGAGATAGATTCTTTAATAAATAAAAGGCTATTTTGAAAAGAAAAGTTGGATTCTAAATAGAGTTTTAGGTTTTGAAATAAGAGCATCTTAATTCATTTTATGTTGATCTTGTTCATTTATTAGTGAAAAATCATGAGTCAATATAATAAACAATGATATATTACAGCACATAAATAGATCATAGTTCTGCTCAAAAAGCATTTCTTTTAGAGGTTAAAACTTATTAACATAAATAAATTATTTTTTTATTAAAAATACATTATAAAAACATATAATGTAAGTTGAGGTTCATGTTTGTAAAAGAGCTCCTTTACTCTGCTATCCTAGTAAGAACAATTTTGTATATGCTTTATGAAATGAAAAACATAATTAGTTAAATTTTTTTGTCAACTACCACCCTTTCCCCTAACCAAAATGAGACATTGTCCTTAATGTCTTAAAGTAGAAAAATAGAGTATAGAATACATCACCTGAAATAACAAACACTGACAAACTTGAAACACACTTAAACAAAATAAGAAACAATAAAATACAAATATTATACTATTAATAAAACCAAAAAACACAAGTTTTTACAAACTAAGACTCAAATCGTATTTATGATTGTGGCTCAAATATTCTCTTGGCCAGGCATGTGTGAAATGAAGGAGTTAGAGGACTCACCTGATAATCGGACCTTTGCTTCAATCAACCAGCGAATATCTTCAGGAATTCCATGGTTCATTAACAACCTCAATCTTGCACACCTAGCTCAGTAAATTTTTGTAATCGCATTTTGAGACAAAGTGGGAAAATACTTTATCAATTTTTCAAGAGTGGTGTCTATTTTTTAAGATAAAAAGTGGAAAAGAGATGCAAAGAGAAGAGGAGAAACAAGGAATTGAACAAATATATACATAGATATTAATTATCATAGGAAACTAAAAGAAGCGACTTAATAGTTATAGAGTACCATTATCTGTCATGTAACCGGGGTGAGAGAGACTAGCAAACCCAGAGTTATAAAAAAAAACACAAAAATAATGTGAGAAAAACAAAATATTCAACCTTTATCTACAAGATCATTCAAACTAGTTGATTCATTTTCATTAGGAAAATTATCAAAGTAAGCTTTCAAACGATGTCCATTTATCTTAAAAACATTTTCATTTTTTAGATTTTCAATATAAAATGTTCCATAAGGATACATATGTTTCTTAATAAATGGACTCCTCTATCTTGATTTTAGCTATCTAGGGAATTAACGGAGTCGAGAATTATAAAACAAAACTTTTTGACCAGTATCAACTTTTTAACAATTTTCACAAGTTTTGCAAAATGCATGTGTGTCCTTGAACATGGTGGGCTAATAAAATCCATTTTGAAAAATTTTCGCTGCAATTCTGAATTTTGACAATTTTCACAAGTTTTGCAGAACACATATGCATCGTTAAACATGGTGGGCTAATAAAATCCATATTGTAAGATTTTTGCAGTTTTTTTACGAGAAATGACTCTCACATGCTTCAGAATGACAAAGTTTAATGACACTACGTACCTCATTGTTAGGAATACATCTTTGAAATATTTGATCAAGACAATATCTGAATAAGTTAGGGTTATTACAATAAAAGTTTTACACATTGCTCAAAAATTTTCTTTTATCTTTTATACTCCAGTGAGTTAGAAAAAATCCTAAAACAAGAAAATATAGATTTTTATCATACCAAGGCATTAGACTAAGAGGAAGTGAGGATTCGTTAGGAAAGTAATTATCGATTAGTGTGATATCAGATGTCAAATCTTTTGTCACTTTTGATAAAAGATCTGCATCAATATTTTCGATGCGGTTTTCATCCATGATTTCTTTTTCAGAATAAATCATTTACAAATCTTTATATTCATCCAACTCATTTTTACTTAGAGTAGATTCAAGTTGATCATAAACTAATTCCTCAATATGATCTAGTTTTTGTAATTCATTATCATCTCCAAGTTGATTGCAAATGTTGAAAATATTCATCTCCAATGTCATGTTTCCAAATGATAGCTTCATCAGTCCATTCCTACAATTAATCAATGCATTAGAAGTTGTAAGAAATGGACATCCTAAAATAACAGGAAATGAATTATATGCTTCAACAGGTTGTGTATCTAGGATAATAAAATCCACGTGATAAATAAATTTATCGGCTTATACCAACACATCCTCGATTATTCCTCTAGGTACATTTACAGATCTATCAGTAAGTAAAAGAGTTACAGAAGTTAGTTTTAACTCACCTAGATTGAGATTTTAAAAAACTGAATATGTAAGTAAATTCCCACTAGCTCCAAGATCAAGTAAGACTCTTTCAATTTTATGTTCCCTAACAAAGAAAGAAATTGTAGGACAACCAGGGTATTTATATTTCAAAACATTATTGTTCTGAAGAATGACATTTACTTGTTCAGCTAAAACGACTTTCTTTTTCACATTCAGTTTTCTCTTCATAGTGCATAGATCTTTTAAAAATTTAGTATAAGAAGGAACCTATTTAATAGCATCCAGCAAAGGTATATTGATCCTTACCTTTTTGAAAGTTTCAAGGATTTCAGAATTGTGATTAACTTTCCTTTATTTGGTCATAGTATGAGGAAATGAAAGTGCTGGCAAGAAATCAGTCTTTTCTTTGTAATTTTCAGATTCAACCCCTTCCTTACCCTCAGAGATTGACTCATCATCTTTCTAATAAGGT
>NW_011500012.1:155883-215746 GCF_000495115.2 Populus euphratica | reverse complement strand
GGTTTTTCAATAACCTTACCACTGTGAAGAATGGTGATTGATTTGACTTAATCTATGTGTTGGCTTTCGGAACTACTTGCATTTGCATTGTATTGCCCCTTAGGATTTTGTTGTGGTTAAGATGAAAACTTACCTTTCTCTTGAAAACTAAGGGCATATGTCAATTTTGCAAGAGTATCTTTAAAATCTGTCATGTTTTGAGCAAGTTGAATATTGATTGTCTCTTACTTTTTAATGAATGCATTCAATGTTTCCTCAAGATTTCTTCTAGGAGGTGGAGCATAAGAAGGTGCATATCCATGAGAATTTTGAAAATTATGGTATGCTTGAAACGGTGGGTGTGAAAATTGTACATTGTTATTATCACTTTTCCAACTGAAATTTAGGTGATTTCTGCAACGAGGGTTGTATGTTTACGAGTATGGGTTGTGGTTGGCCCTTTGAAAATTGTTTAAAGCATGGGCTTGTTCATAGAGACATTCCTTAAAAAAAGGCAAGGTTGGACAATTATTGGTTGAGTGTTTATTTGTTTTATAAAAAACAGTTTGATCCTTTCAAGATAACTAGTAACACTATATGTTGTTAATAGAGAGACAAGAGAGTAATGTATAATCCTTTTAAAATGATCAATAAGACATACCTTTTGGCAAGTAAATGAGTCTTAATAGGTATCACAAAGGCTGAGCTGTGTAAAATTACAAATATTCTAGAAAAGATTTATATAGGCTAACTCGAGTGAACTAGAAGCTAAGTAATTATAAATAGAAAACCTCATCAATCAAGGAATAAAGAGATAAAGAATAAATGAGGGCTTATATTTCAAACTAGATAATGATGCATGCATGCCATCTACCTTATAATAATTGAATAATATGTTTTTGCAGAAACTTCAAAAGAAAAATCTTCGATACGGTTTATTAGAAAGCAGGCTACCTTAAAATGACCAAATTTAAAAATACTTCTGAATTTTTCACTTTTAAGTAATCCTTGTATTTTTTACTTTTGAGTGATCCTTCTATTTTTCACTTAAACATGTCACCTATGAGAATTACACCAACCTAAAAAATCTTTTTTATTTTTTATAATTAGGTAGGTCACCCATTATAATAAGATCATTGTTAAAATCACTTTAATATATTTTGCAAATAGGTAGGTCACCTAGAAAATAAAACCATTGGGTGGGTCACCCATTACAATAAAAACAATATTGAAATCACTTTCATATATTTCACAAACAGGTAGGTCATTTATAAAATAACACTATTATTGAAATCATTTTCTTGTATTTCATAAACATGCAAGTCATTTGAAACATTTAAACCACTTTTAAAAAATATCTAAATATTTCACATTAACAGGAAAGTCGCTTAGAATAATTAAACCATTTTTTATAAATCTCTAAGTTTTTCCACACCAATGGATAGGTCGTCTAAAAGATTAGATAATTTTTGAAAAATCTTTAATTTTCTTTTACAACAGCTAGGTTGCCTGAAATAATTAAATCATTGCTAAAAATCTTTGAATTTTTCATTAATAAGGTAGGTTGCTCTCAAATGACTAATTTTAAAATTTTAGTTCTTTTCAAGGAAGGTTGCCTCTCAAATAGCTAGTTTTAAAGTTTTTTAACGTAAAAAAATAATAATAATTGCTTTCATATATTTTTTTTTCCTTATAAGCTTACTATATAAAGCATTTTACAAAACTATATACAATAAGTATTGTACAAAGGAGACAACTATTATAACTTAATTTTGACCTCATTTTTATTTATATTTTTAAAAGGGGTTAAATTTCAAATTAAAAGATCAAGAACTAATTTTGATCAATAGAGTGATGTGAACTTTTGAAAAAATAAAGACTATAATTTATATTTGTTATAGTATATTTTTCCTTCTCTCCTAATCTTCAGTTTGAAAAAGATTTTATAATTTTAGTTATTCATTTTTAAATTTAATTTTAAATTCTAATCAAATTCTTACTTTCATGGATCTTTTTTTCTAGGTTATGTTCCTTAGGCTTTGGGTCCTAAATCAATACATTCCTTGTTTTTATGGGCTTCATTGATTTATTTAAACCATGTATGATTGATGGGTTATGACCAATTCTTTTCACATTTTCCTTAAAAGAAAAGGAACAATAAAATATTTGGACTTAAATAACTAATTTATTAAGCTCATTAGACATTGGCCAAAATTAAAAGGCTTATGGGGTCGACATACCTAAATTTCAAAAAATCAATCATCAACCCAGTCTTTAAAACCAGCAAAGCAACCTATCTTTGGTATGAAGTTTAAATGGAGATAATATATTCTCTTTTGTATAATCAATCATGTATTATAAAATCTCTATTGACTAATTAAGGTTCTTAGTGACTATAATATTAGATGTTAAATATCTTTTTGTTTTCTTTTTATTTTTTAAAGTCATTTCGATGTCGGGTGCGACAAGAACCTTTACCCATAATTACTATGATAAGATTATGTGAATTTCTCTAGCCATTTCCTCCATTTCTTCTTCTTTTTTTTCAAATTCAAGCTTCCTCTCTCTTGATTTCAAGCTTTCTCTCTTTATGTTTTTTTTATTTTAAATCTTTAATCTTTCACTTGTTCTTTCAAAATTATTTGTTACTTTCAAGATTTGTATTTAAATCACACAAAACCTTTTAATTTCACAAATTCCCTCTAAGATTTTCACCCTTTAAAGCTCCTTCATTTTCCTTCTCCTTCTATAATGGCTAGTTGAATTTTTAATGAGCAAAGGAATGGCACTATTAATTTTATTTACAAGTTTGCCACTCATTTATGCCTCTTTAGATTTTTCACGTAAACTACCACGTTTTTTGCTTAAATCATGAGTTCTTCACAAGCTTTAATTAACTTTAAATTTTAAACCTAGATAGAATAGTATGTCAATATATCCCTTGCAAAATCACAACCCTATCTAATGATCAGATTGAAAGTTTTGTATATTACTGTAAAATTGGTTAGTTTATAATTTTTCATCAAACAAATTTGAATTTACTTATTCATACATAAATCATATCAATTTTTATTCTACAACCTAAAGATCTTATTTTTTTTTTTAAATATATTTATTATATATTTTTCATGTTTATCATTTGTTGAGCTTAATTATTACCGTTTTCATAGTAATGATACTGATTTTCTACTAGTGCTTACATCATCACTTTTCCTTATAGTACTATCCTTTCTTATGTTTTGTCACATATGACCATACTCATTACCTGGAGTTATTTTCTCATTTATATTATTCTTTTATTAATCAAAACTCATTATCGATTTCATTAACATTACCAATTTTGAATTCTTCAAAATTTAAAATTATTTTTTCAATTTCATAAATATCTCCAAATTTATTAATGGAGGTCACATCTTCCATTACATATCTTATATGTCATTAATTCCATCATTTATTCATTTCTTTTCATCCCACTTTCATCATTCATTAGTAGTTTACTACATTTGGTCCTATTTTTACACGGATGTTTACATGGTGCATGGTGAGAAACCTATGAAGTTTAATAGAATAAATATTAAGAGGTGGAAACAAAATATGTTTTTTTATTTGACTACTTGAACTTGCCAAAAATTTTGACAGAAAAAACATCACATCTGCCATATGATGAATCTAATCCCACTATTATAGCATTATAGATTCTTGAAATCATAATGATTTTGTGTGCAAAATTTACATCTTGAATGGATTGTAAACACATAATATGATATGTATAGTTGAATTAGGAGTAAAAGGTTATTATAGAAAGCTTTAGACAAAAAGTATGAGGCTGAAGATACTGGTATAAAGAAGTTTATAATCAATAAATTTTTGGGATTCAAAATGATCAACTCAAAGACCATGATAATCTAAGTCCAAGAGTTTCAACTCATCTTATATAATTCCCATACTAAAGGTATCTCACTAAATAAATCCTTCCAAATGGTTACAATCATTGAAAAATTACCACCATCTTGTTAAACAATTTTAAGAACTACTTTAAGCATAAGTGCAAAGAGATAGGAGTTGAAGACCTTACTCAAAGGTTAAGAATAAAAAGAAAAATAAGTATTCTAAAGAAGAGTCAACTTTCTTGGTACCCCTAATGCAAATATTGGAAAAGTCTCATAAAAAAAAATGTTATGAAGAGGTAGGGCATTGCCAAACAATTTAATGGTATATGCTTTATCTATAACAAGACTGGAGATTTGACCAAGGATTGCAGAAATAGAGCTCATCAAAGAAACCTGAAGAAAAGGACTTCTCAATCTAATATCACCAAGGTTAATCATCTGACAATTAAAGTTTTGGAAATGAATCTTTTTGTTATTGTTTTCAAGTCGTTTTAATCAATAATTATAAGTAATGTTGAGTAGAAACTAGTACTATAAGACATGTATACGCTAAGGAAAAGATATTTTCTACTTACAAAGAAATGAGTGGAGAATAACTATGCATAAGTGATTTATTAACCTCCAAGGTGCTAGTTGTTAGAAAGGTCATATTAAAAAGGACTCCAAGAAAACTTTTCACACTTAATCATGTATTTCATATTTCTGACAATAGAATAAACATAGTGTTTAACTTATTATTGAGCAAAAAAAGTTTTTAAATGGTCTCTGAGTGTGATAAATTTATATTTTTTAAGAGTAAAATATTTATATGTAAAGGGTATCTTAATGATGATATTTTCAAAATAAATAGAATCACCATTGTAAATAAGGATAAGAATAAGAATAAGAATAATGAATCTTTTTTTATTTCCTTGAGTGTTATGATGTGTGGTACGAAATATTAAAACATGTGAAAAATAAGTATATATAAAGATTAACTAACCTTGAATTATTATCAAGTATGATTTAAAAAAATATATGAAGTATGAGGTTTTTGTAGCATCAAATTTCACAAAATTTTCCTTTCAAACAATTGAAATAAATAATGAATCTGTAGGTTTCATTCACTCAAACATTGGTGATTTAAAAATGATGCAAATTAGAAGTGGAAAGAAGTACTATATAACCTTATAAATGATTTTTTTCTCTTAGGAGCAAAGATAAAGCTTTTAAAATTTTTAAATATTACAATAATGAAGTTGAAAATAAACATAATTAAAAAAATAAAGGTAATAAGAAGTGACAGAGGTGGAGAATACAAAATACTATTTAATAAAATTCATTCCCAAAATGGTATTATCCATAAATTCATTACCCTTAATTCTAAAAAAAAAAAGTCATTACAGAACATTTATAAAAATAATGAGTGTCATGATAATAAGTTTGGGAGCTAACTCCTCAAAACTTGTAGGGGAGACATTTATGACTACAAATTATTTACCTTACAAAGTAACCTATAAAAAATTAAAAAATACACTTCATGAATTGTGGAAAGGTAAAATAAATTTCTATAAATACCTTAAAGTATGAGTGTGTTATACAAAGATAATAGTACTTGATTTTAAAAAGTTCAACATAGAACCTAAACATATAGATTATGTTTTTATTGATTATGATTACAATAGTAATGCATATTGATTTTTTATATATAATTAAATTATTATGAACATTCACCCTAATAGTATAGTAGAATTAAGGGATACTATTCTTTTAAGATGTGTTTTTATTATTAAATTATTATGAACATTCACCCTAATACTATAGTAGAATTAACGGATACTATTATTTTAAGATGTGTTTTTATTAAAAAAAAAAGCACAAGAAAATCATGTACTTAATAGAATGGTTCAAGCTTGTTAAAGTGATCATCTGTAACAAAAAGATAACGAAGTTGTGTTTAGGAGTAAAACTAAGGGGAAAAAAAAATTTATATACTTGATTTTCGAATGTATTTATTAGAAATTGAATTTTGAACCTACACTAAGAGAAGGTTTTTTGCCTACACTTTTTATTAGAAAGAGACGATCAATAGCAAAATATAATCTAGAAGTAAACTAGTGATTCTTCTACCTAGAAGTAAACTATTTGGCTAGAAATTAATCTTTAAAATAAAAATAAAAGCTAATGAAACTATTGAAATATACAAAGAAAAACTTGTTAAAGGATTCAAGTAATAAAAAGTTATTGATTATTTTGACATATATTCATTTGTATCAATAATAATTTTCATATGAGTGTTAATAGTTGTTACATTTATTTAAAAGCTTGAAATACATTAAATGAAAGTAAAAACAACTTTTTTAAAAAATGACTGAAGAAGAATATATATAACAACCTAAAAGGTTTGTTATGAATAGATAAGATAAGAAAGTTTGTAAGTTTGTTAAATTATTATTTGGTTTGAAACAAGCTTCTAAAAAATAACATAAAAAACTTAGCGATGCTATGTTGTCAAATGAGTTCAAAATAAATGAAGTTGATAAATATCTTTATGTGATAACACAAATAAAATTTATATCATTGTATGCCTCTATATAGACAATATGTTTATTTTGGTTAACAATGATTTTATGGTCAAGTCTACCAAAAAATTATTAGCTAATCAGTTTAATATGAGAAACTTGGGTGTTGCATATGGGATACTAGGAATAAAAATTTCTAAGACATCAAATCGATTGATATTTTCTCAATCTTATTACATTGAAAATATTTTTTTTATATAAATTTTTACAATTATGACAATAAAATTATAAAACACAAATGGATATAAGTGTGCACGTCTAACAATGAAGGTAAAAGAATAAATCAATTCAAATATTCTTAAATAATTAAAAGCTTGATGTTCATTATGAATTACATAAAGCCTGAAATAGTATACTCGATTAACAAATGGAGTAAATTTACAATTAATTTGAGCATGCATCATTAGAGAGAAATGAAAAGGGCATTTAAATATTTAAGGTACATAATGAATGAACTATGAGCTACACTATACTAATTACTTAGTGATATTAGAAGGGTATAGTGATGCCAATTAAATACCCGACACCAAGAATTTATAATCCACTAGTGAATATGTTTTTACACTTAGTGAAGCAGTAGCGTCTTAGAAATCCTTTAAAAACATTTGTATCATAAGATCTATGGTAAAATTAAAGTTTATTGCTTTTGCTAAAATTGAAGAGGAAGTCAAGTGACTTAAAAAATTGTTAGAGGATATTCTATATTGATAAAACTAGTGCTAATAATTTATATCTATTATGATAGTTATTCTGCAATTCAAAAGGTATAAAATAGTATGTATAATGTTAAGTATAACCATATACATTTTAGGCATAATATCATTATATACTTACTCTCAAATAAAATTATTTTCATTAACTAGATAAAGTTAAAAGAAAATATTATGAATCTACAAACCAATGTTTTATCCAAAGAGATATGTATAATTGAACAAGGAGAACCTACTTAAAACCTTAAAAGATAAAATATTATAATGATGATAATTGTACCTAGTTGATTAGAGATTTTAAAATCTATGTTTAATTAGAAAATTAAGTTATATAACATTTTTGGTAGCATTAATAAATTATTTTTTCCTTAATATTCCTATGATGAAATAAGTTTTACTTGCAACGTAAAAAAAAGTGAGTTATGCTCTTAATTATTTTCATATCTTGGTATATCAAATGAAGTATAGCATAATATTTTTAATGATATATCACATATATAAGTGAGAAAGGTGATAATTACTAGAGTTATTTTTTTTAAAAAAAATTGGTTTCTAAATTTATTATAAAAAGAAAATAAAAGAAGAGTTTTCTACATTATTTTTTAGTTTTTACACACACTTCCTCACATCTGTTTTTAAAGTTTTTCTCTTCATTTTTGAACCTTGTTATTCCTCCTAATCTAAAGTTTATGTTCGGTTTTTTTAGTTATCCTTGAGTCCAATATTAATTTTGGTTTGCAAACCTTGTTTGATAAATGAGGTAGTGTTATTAGAATGTTAAAAGACTTAATGCAAATATCCTAATTACACCAATAAAAAATCAATAAAATCTTATGAACAAAAAATTCATTCTTGACAACAACTTGATTATTTTTAAAGTGCTTAAACAAGAAAATATCCTTATTTGTTTTAACCTAAACATAGATATATTATATGATTGCTATATACATTGGGATTGTATTCCAATCTTTTATGTAACTTTGAATATATGCTTAATATACATAATAGTTTTCTAGTTTTTATTGCAAGTTTTCCATGGTATATAATATTACATACTTATAATTTTAAATATTATGAAGTCTAGTCTTCTCTCGGATAACTTTTTTATTTATTTTATGATGCTTTTTATTACAACTATCACCTAACATTTGAACAATAGCAAATAAAGGATTAAAGTTCACATCCTTAGGTTTTGCAATTTCCATATGTAGAATAAAAAGTTGACATTTCTACTCAGTTTCCTTAGTCTAAACTAATGAACTGCAAAGTTAACCACTGACTATTTTTCGTTTTTATTTGCTGAGTTTGTTTCTTATATAAGATTTAGTTTTTTATTTAATTAAAATAGCTTCAATCATGATTTATAGTGATAACAATTCTTAATTTATAGGGGCTTAAGAGTCAACTATGAGCACTTAGTTTGTTTCACTTGTAGAGTTCAACTGCTTTTTAAGAAATTGTGTTACCTATGTTGATCATAGCATGTCTATCACTACATTTTGTCTGGATAGTGATAACAATCCTTAATTTATAGGGGCTTAAGAGTAAACTATGAGCACTTAGTTTATTTCACTTGTAGAGTTCTACTGCTTTTTAAGAAATTGTGTTACCTATATTGATCATAGCATGTCTACCACTACATTTTGTCTGAGAAAGACAATGACTGGTGTAAATCATGTTCATCATATAGAGAAGCAAACACAATTGACTAGAGAAGAAGTCAATGTTTGAAAAGGTAATGGAGTGAACATATAGGCAGATTAAGTTCAAAGAAATAAGTCTATGTTCTTAAATCTGATAATAATTGAATTTCTAATTTTCATGGTAGGAAATTTAAGAGAGTACGAAATCATTTTTAAAGTTGAATTTCTAATTTTCATGGTAGGAAATTTGAGAGAGTACGAAATCATTTTTTGTGCTATACAGAAAGCAATAAACACTTTTAATGCCTCGTTATACTTGGACAAGATTATTCAATAACAAATACATGCAGTTGATTGCGGAGACTAAATTATTCATCATAATTATACTTTTTTTTTAATTATTTTATTAAAGAACTTATAGATGAAGTGATGGTGAACAACATGCAAAATAGACTATAACAAGAGACTAAAACTTAAAAAAAAATACTAAATTTGAAGACTTAAAAACAAATTCTTTTTAATACGAAGACATTATCTTCACATTCAAAATTTTGTATTCCCTCAATGATAATTGAGCATTAAATTCAATTAAATTAAAATTAAACTATATCTTGTTACAAAATAATCAAATAAAGGGGCATTTTTAAATAATGTAAATTTTTTAAGGTTTAATCTTTCTTTATTTTTTTTTAAAGGGAGCACTTAATGTCCCTTTGATAATCCTTCTTGAGGCTTAATTCTGGACAGAAATGAATAATTAGCAAACCTTTTTCATGTCATTTCTACTTAGATTGAGTTGGTGTTAGTTTTGTTTCTTAGTTACAATCTATTAGAAAATAATATAAATTATATATTAAAATCTAATTAAAAATTTAAGTTTTTGGGTTGAATTAGTTCTTTAACATGATATCAGAATTTTTATGACTAAATAGTCATAAGTTCAAATCTCACAATCTCTATTTATTTAATAACAATTAAATATAAAATAGTATGAACTTATGTAAATTTAAATTCAAACAACTTTTACTCAAAAAAATATATTAAAAAATAATATAAATTATATTTTAAAACTTCATCTAACACTTAAACTCTTGAAGTGAATTAATTCTTTAACACAACCTAACCTTATTACATGAAACACAAATTACAAATTGGACCCATCCTAGTATTCCACAACCATAAAGAGCTGTGGCCATAATATCCTTCCTAGTCTTTGGAAATCTATTTAGGCCGAAACCCAAGTTTAAACATACAAACCTTAACACTGTCGGGTCCTTCTCTGTATCCTTCGGCCCAAATCATAGAAGTTCTAGTCCATCGATAAACTTAGTCAAATATGAAGCCCCTCGAGTTTGTCCAATAATACAGTATATTTTCAATTTAGGATATACATGGTTTTTATTCTATGCTCACTCGATGTATCGCTGTATATTTTCAAGATCATTGAAAGTGACTGCACTTTAATGTACCTAATGTATGTGTAGAATATGATATCTAACTATAAAATATAGTTTAAGGACTAACAGAATAACATGATGGGGGGGCAGCAAGAGAATCATTATGGGATTTTTGTCATAGTTGCTGACAATTATAGCTATGCAACTCTAGATTTTGTAAAAATAAAAACAAAAAAGGATAATTATTTATGTAGAATGTCATAAAGACAATTTAGTAGCCGTGGCTGCATCTGTTCTAGGAGTCCTTCCGTTTGGCCTATGGGAAAGGTACATTCCCTCGTCAAGATCGATTGCTGACCTAAACTTGAATTCTTGTGCCTGTAATCTCTTTGAAGTGCTACTCATTAATTATTTTCTTAATAAAGAACATGTGTTCGATTCTTTGAATGCAAGGAAGGGTTTGGTGAGAAGAACAAGAATCAAGAAACCGACATCTTGGTTGTCAGCTATTTAACAACCATCTTGAATTCAGAAGTCTTAACGCTTGATTCTCTATGTTCCTTCAACTAATTACAATTTTAAATTGATTTCTTGTAATTATCTGATGAAATTATGATGGTATATAAACGCCAAAGCAAAATCGGTGCAATATGACAGGAATTAAAATAATGCATATGTTCCTTCAACCAAGTCAAATTAAAATTTTTAAATTTAATTAAGAAATTAGAAAAATAACTAGAAAAATAAAAAAATCCTGATAGAATTTTAGCTTAATACAATTAAATTAAAAGTTATGCCCACATTTTGCAAAAAAAAAAAATTGTTTAACTTGTCCAGGTTGTTTTTTAGACTTGAATTTATCATTTAGACATAATAAGCATAAAAGGATAATGAACGGTTAGTAAGAAATGCATAGGATTCTCCTCTACATCGGTGATTGCAGAAGAATGCATTAATCTTGCCCGCATGAGTTAAGAGCGTGCTCACCAGTTATTTAATATACTTTTTAGTAATAGTGATTTATATTTAGGTTCAATTTTTTTTTTTCTTAACAAGCGTTGTTGGTATGTACATTACTAAAATTGTTTGGTTTAAAATATTTTAATTTTATTTAAATTTATAAGTAAGTGATATATGTTGGAGGTTAAAATATTGCTTTAAGTGTAATAAAAAATATTTAATAAAAAAATAATAACAAATTGTGACTAAGCCTATTAAATATGGAAATTATAAGAAAAAGTGACTTGAAATGTTTTTTTTTTTTTTTTTTATCGAACATAGTGTCCAATTTCTTTCTATTACATCCAAACGACCTTTTCAATATGGTTTGACAGCAAACTTTTTTATGATAACTCAAATCAAGCATAAAAAAACGCGTTGTTGTTTATATGTGACAGAGATTGATGAACACCTTCATCTTTTATAGAAAGACCTCTGTTGCTTTACGTTCAAGCTTTAAACGTGGGTACTTCGTGGGTTTCCTGAGAAAAATGAAATGAAAACAAATTAACCATCCATTGTTTAAACTAAATCTTATATATGAAAACCTTTTTAATTATATGTTTGACGCATTATGTTTCTACTTAAATTTACGTGTTTTTTTTAATATATACACACACACACACTATGAGATTATTTTCTTTTGATAGAATAACAAGAACTATGAGAAGTTATACTTAGACAGTCAGCCTTCATGTGGACATAAATGGAATCCATTAACACCAGCAATTCAATAAAATGTATCTGAAAGTGATAAAAAGAAAATAAAACTACACCCTGTGTTCTCCTGGTCCCTCCATGGCCAAACGGATAACAATGTTTCATGCATGAACCGAATACAAGGTAAGGTGTCTGGGCATGCAAGGCAAATAAAACAGAAAACAATAATTAAAAGTAAAGTGAAACAAAAGGCCTTAGACAAGAATATTGGGCGGGAATCCAACAAAGATAGTGCCTCCATGCATGATGCTTTTCTCTTTTTTGAATAACTTATGGAAGGTTATAAGTTGTTTGTGTGAAAAGAGAAACAAACTTTTTATTCCATCATACAATAAGAGTTAACCTAGTTTTGTTGGAGTTTAAACTAGCTATGTATATATACTTTTATATATAATTATCTTAATTTTTTTCATATTTAATTAAATATATTGTAAGATTCTTCACTCCATTGTGCGTGAAACTCAGTAAATCTTCCCCTCCTATCAATCCCGTGAGCTCCATTACTCGCTATTTTCTGATAAATAACCAACAGAATAATATATAGTGCTTAAATGTATATGGATATTCATAAATTAAATTATTATACGAGGACGAAATTTGCCACAAACCAACAAACTTGTATTACCGAGGGCTCTGCTATTGGATTAGCTGAGGGACCAGCCGCACGTGTAACATATATTTCAATATTAGCGTCAGTGTGCTAAGACCAAACTCCAAGAAAGTAACAAAAGGTTTGGTCTTTAAACAAATAAAAACGTATTCACTCACGAGCTTGCAAAGGCACACCCCCAAAAGCAAAGCACATAGAAAGAAAAGGAAGATGATTCTGAGCTTTGTGTATGTTACAAAGAAAGTTTCGTTGAAAGTAGAAACAGGAACCTGAGACTGTTCTCTAGCCCTATGCATGGTTCTTCACGCCTATTCTTTTCATGTCTTGATCTCTCCAGCTATGATCTGCGTGGCTTTATTGATTAGAATTGCAAAACATGGAGAGCCTGAGAAAATTTCCCTTTTTCAGTGAATAAATTAATTAATCCCAATGAATAATACGTGTGTGCGAATTTGTAGCCACACATCTATTATAAAATGTTATGTCTTGCGTTGATGCGAAATCTGAGAAATTATCAGGCATGACAGTATTTTGCATTTCATATATATTTTAATTTAATATTTTAAGCTGTTGAATTTTACATAAACTTACATTATTTTATATATATATATATATATATTTATTTTTTATTAAATAAATAAAGATAATAGGATTTGAACTTGAAATAATATAAAATCTATAATAATATAAAATTATTTTAATTCAATAATTTAGGCTGTAATAATATAAAATCCATAATAATTCATGAATCCTATATTTTTATGAGAAAGGGAAGCTCAATTATGATTTTACTTAATAATTCATCCACACATACGTATTATATAAACAATAAAATCTTCATAGGATTTCAAGTTCCAAAAAGTTAGCTGTGGAACGTAAAAAGGCATGGATACGTTGCGAAAATCTAAGAAAAAAATAATTTAATCTGGATACATTTAATCTGATCCAAAATGCCTTTACCTTCGATTCATGCAAAGAAACAGGAATGAGATTATTAAGACCTAAAATAAACATTTTAAAATGTGGACACTCGTGCAGGAATTGTCCAATGAAGGGTTGAAAGCTGGGTTGACCGATATTGAAAGAAACTTTCTCATCGAGTGTCCTCAATTTGCATTTCGGAGATTTCTTGATTGAGGTTGTGTTTCGAATTTTCTGGTTTAAAGTTTTTCTGTTTAGTTTTGTAAATAATTAAAAAATCCTATTCTATTTAGGATTCCTGTTTCTTTCTCTGATTCATATGTTAATGTTTCTCCTGAATAGTATTTTTCTAGTTACATTTCTAAGTCGATTGTTTTCCTTTTCCCCATCTACTACATGTGCAGGTCTTAGGTCTTATAAGTATAAACTAGCTTTGGTAGAGGCGATTCGTCGTAAACTTAGACTATTTTTTTATATAAAAATAATTTATAAATATTAAAATGAGGTTAAAATTATATAAAAATCAATTATAATAAATTTATAATAACATTAATTAAGACTAAGGCGATATTTATGCCTAATATATTCCTGATATTGAATAATAAAAACAATTTTTTTATTATATTAGAATGATTAGGTTTTAATCTATTAAGATAAAGACCTTCTTATTGAAGAAAATTTTTCTCAAACCCTAAATAGATCAATGGTTAGAAAAAATAACATTATCTTAGTTTAAATCAGACAAATAAATAATGTAAGTTACCTCAAGTAAGGTGTATTAGGAACGCTAATATCTTTCTTTTATACAGTCAATTTTTTTTATCCAGATTTTAAGACTAGTTAGGATTTTTTATGATTAAAATATCAAGTGGTAACTTTTTATTCTTTTTTTTACTAATAAAGAAAAAAAAATTCATTGTTCTTTTCACCTATATTATTCCTAATAATCCCAATTTAAAATGATGATTATCATGACGACATACACTTCAACACTAATGCGTATTAAATAGTTTTTCGGCTAGACAAAGAAAGGAAAAAAATTATCTTAGTAGAGAGATGCATGTCATGGTCTATTCAATCTTTGCATTTATGTTTTAAAAAAATATAAACAAAAATAGGTGCAAGTTAGCCTAATGGATTAATGAGCATTATCTTACTACTCTAAAAGACTTAAAGTGCACACACTTTTTCACTATTCATGTGAACATTGAAGGGGCAGTTTTTTTTTCTTTTCTTTTTAGTTTTTTCCTATTTTTTATTTTTATTTTTTTCATTCTTTTTCATAATTTTATCATATTACATTTACTTGATTTTTAAGTTGCCTTCATAAATTATTTTGATTTATTTTTATGAAGTTATTGTGGTTTCAAACAAATATCCTTATATTTAATTTGTGCTTGACTTAAAAATATTTATTTTTGTTATCATATAATTAAATATAAAATAGATATAAAAAAAAAAGTTCTTAAACCCAATTTAATCCATCTCTTGAATCGCAGATATAATAGATTAAGCTGTGAAATCTTGATTATTACAATATCTTGCCAACCCAATATTAAAAAAATTATCTTGAATAATTATTTTTTTAAAATCAAATCATGATTTTTATAAGTCATCTAAATTTTATTTTGAATCCGACTATATAATGTTAGAGAACTCTTATACAATTTACCAGTAAATAAGTTGTTCATCTTTTTCAAAATAAATATGGTTCTAGCCAATCCACTCATCATAAGTTGTAAATATGATTTTGAATTAATTCATAATAAAAAAGAAGAAGGTAGCTATACTATGAATGTGTTTTTTCATAACACAAACTTGTCAAATTACTAATGAAAAAATGATGTTTGTGTTTAATATAAATAATAAATTATTTTTTTGATAAATTTAAAAGAATATTGTGATGTTAATTAAAGTTTGGAGTGGGGAGTTAGTTTTTTCAATAAAAAATAGAAGGTAAATACATATCAAAGTATTTTATCTTAGTTGCTTTTTTCATTTTACAAATTTTTATTTATTTATCTTGGATACTTACTATGTTTGCTGATACTTATTATGGTTGCTAGGTATATATATTTTCATTCTTATAAATGCTTGCAAAATATAACTTATTTAAATATAATTGTAAACAAAATTAAGGGTAAATTGCAATAATCATTTGAAGACATTATAAAATTATAAAAACAATTCAAAAAATTTATTACTATTAAAATAAATAATTTTAAAATATGTAAAAAAACAATAATTCAAAATTCAATTAAAAAAATAAATATAAAATATTTTTATTTTAAAAAAAGAGCCAAACTAGCACACTTTGCTTAAAAAGCAAAGGCCCAAGCACAACTTGCCCAAACGCCCAAATACAACACCATCCATTTACATATATAATATATCATTTACTATTGGTTTAGTTCAAGTTTGGATCTAAAAACTTATTTTTCATCTTGTTTAACTAGAAAATAATTTAAAAATATCATACTAACCATAATAAACTCATTTCTAATTTCATAACACTCTTTAATCACTTTAAGAACAAAAAATAATCCATTGAACTACATTTTCATATTCAAAGCATAACACCATGCTAATTAAACTTCTCCTCTTTAAGATAAATCTTTTAACTCTCAAATTAATCATTTTATGATAATAATATGGATGACAAAATGCTCTCTCTTTTCTCTTTTTCTAGAATTTCTCTCTCTTCTTTGCACCCTTGGGATTGTAACATAATAAAAATAAAGTTTAGGTTCATAACATCAAATCTTAAAATAATAAGGATTAAATATGTAAAAAAAAAAAATTAAGGGATCAAAGTTAAGTTTTTCAGGTCTCCATATTCATGTAACTTGAAAGAAAGCTTTATTTTTTATGTTAATTTTAATCTTTTTTGTGTTATTTTTTTTTAACAATAATCTTAAATCTCATTTTTTAAAATGAAGCATTTATTTAATGTAGGAGTAGTTTATGACATTTCATGCATACAAGAGCATGTAAATAAAAAAAAAATCCAAGAAATAAAGCATGACAACATAATTTTTTAGAGCTAAATTAAAGAAAAAAAGAAGTTCAAGGCTTAAAAAAATAAGAGAAACCTAGAAACAAAAACTAGAAAAAAAAAGGAGCTCAATAAATAAATAATGGCGAGAGAATGAACACCAAAATTTTATTGATGATCTCCTTTAGTTTCTCTTAATAAACATAGAAATTAATTACATGCACTCGAGCTGCTTGTGATAATTATATCACGCAAGAATGCCCGCTTAAACGGTGAGTGAATGTTTATTGTGAGTTGTGACAGTATCAGTTGCCAGTCATGGAAGCTTCAAATCTTGTGCCATGAGGTTCAATCACAATGTTTGGTGGAGTTTCGTCTTTTGACATTCCTTTTCCTCTATACTTTTCTGCTTGATATGTGGGATTCAATCGGTGTTTATTAATTAGAAACGGCTCTAATCATGATGTTCTTGAATAATAGCTGCTCGTGAAAAGCTAAAGGCTAAATTAAAGAAGAGTAAATAAGAATTTCCTGGTTAAATGTATACATGCCATGGATTGAACCCCTTGACAATTTACGTTTCAACTGCCCTTTAGAAATTCTGTCCTGAAACCCTAAATAATACTTATTGATCAGAAAAGTCCACCGCTTCAATTCATATATAATGGATATTCATTCCCTTTGCTGCTAACTGACAAGCTACTACGTTGTGGAATTAAACAATCATCATCACTTGTTATAATCACGTTCAAGAATTAATCGTCGGTGATCATCTACTGAGTAGGTAGGGTACAAATGATCGGCCAATTTGTCAAGCACATGTGTGGATTAGGTTCATCTGCCGTGTAATTTACAGTGATGAACTGAATTTGTTTCATCCTGATCATGAACACACACGATCATGAACACACACACACACACACACATAGAGAGAGAGAGAGAGATAGAAGAAATGAAATACAGTCTTCTATGTGTGGAAAGCT
Source organism: Populus euphratica (assembly GCF_000495115.2). Lineage (NCBI taxonomy): Eukaryota > Viridiplantae > Streptophyta > Magnoliopsida > Malpighiales > Salicaceae > Populus > Populus euphratica. Next base: position 198,338 of record NW_011500012.1, on the reverse strand, counting down.
TGGAGTATGGAACTTATGGTGTAACGTCCGAAGTCCCAATGAGAAAACAAAATATAATTATCACTGCCTTCTTTGATGGGGTATAAACATTTTAATCCCATTTTTGTACAGGAATTCGCTTATTTACAAGGACAAGAACATGCTACCACCATTTTTGTACAGGACTGCAGACAATAGTCAGAAGAGCTAACAAAGAAGGATTTGAAGCAGGCGAAACTCCTTATTCTCAGCACTTCATATATATCTTCAACAATTAGTTTTTTTTTTAATAAAAAAAGCCCTTTTATTATCAATCTAGTCAAATAAACCTTTGTATTTTTTTATTTCAGTCAACTGAGTGTAATTTGCCAAAATTAAAAATTTACCACAGTTAATTGGAGGAATTAGTTCATCATGTCCTTGTATTTTTAGGTCTAGTTTTTTGTCTATCTCTACAAGTTTAATTGCTTATGTTCTATCTCTATCCTTCTAATGGACATTTTTATGCAAATTAATGAAAATATCCTCAATTGAGAAATTCAAAACCCCCGTCTAATTTATTTAACAAGTAAATTAAAAAAAAAAACAAGAATTGTCATATGATGTTAAGATTCATTTCTTTTCATAGTTGCTTTTTTTAATAAATTATGTTAGATTTAAATGTCTCATATGAGAATGTTTTTTTCGATTTGCATGAAAGGATCTACTTTGGAGAATGAACTAAAACATGAAAGTAATTAAACTTGAAGAATGTATTAGAGACTAGATTTAAAATATAAAGACATATTGAGCTAATTCACCATTCAAGTTTCTTCATTACTTCGCTCATTATTATCAGTTTTTTTTTTTTAAATTCTTATTAATATCATCATTCTTCCCAATTATCTCCACCCTCCTCAATAAGTAGTATATTTTCGACATGGCAAGTTATATTCAATTGATTTTTTTTTTAAAAAAAGGGTTTGCGAAGTGAAGTGCGTCACTCTGTTTAAATTGAGACATTGGTTAAAACAACAGAGCCATGGAAGAGCCACGCTCACTCTTGCCCTCAAAGTTCCTGTCTGGTGATTAATAAGAGAGATTTTATGGTGGTTTGGCAAAAGAGATTGTAGCTTCATTTTCCCGGGATTTGCCTTGCGAAAAAAAGATCGTTTAGTCAAAAAAAGTAGTAAAAGGTTGCGCTCCATGAGGGCCCTTAATTTTCAACAAAGGCTGCGTTTGATGTTCCCTTTTGGACATAACTGGGACAACCCCAACTAACCTCAAACAAAAGGTGCCACTAACACTTACAAATGCCTATGTGTTGTGTTGGATTGGAGTGGTGGCCGCCCATACTTTTTGGTCCTCTCATTTTTTTACACTTTTTTTGGTTGTTAAATTTTGGGTCATTAAATTCTGCCAAATTTTTGTTAGGACAATTCAGCACTCATGACAATCAAGATCAAGTTTCGTTTTTTGCTTCTAGAAATGGAGATAAAACGCCATCATGTGGTATTGGGGTAATTGATTAGCCAAAGCTTTCTTGGAATGGCTGGACTCAGCAATTCACTTGTCATTTGAAACAAGCTGTTTGTAATTTTTTGAATTTAATTTAATTTTAAAAGTTAAACCAATTACTGTGTTTTTTTTTTTGAGAATTAAATGAAATTTAAATCATAAAGAACGGATAAAAGTAAATGAAGTGGCGCGTGGTCTCACATCTTTGGCATAAGAACTGATATGGGTCCATTTGCAGTTTTTCTAGGCTATTATTGTTCACCTGGCTTGGAGGTTCAGTGTGCAATGAATAGTTCTCGAAGAAGACAATACGTTCAGTGTGAATGAATACAAAGGAAAACTGTGAGTTGTTCTTCTCGCTCATATTTCTTTGAAGGACTAGCTTTTCTATAAAGATAGAAAAAGATGTTCTTTTAGAGTGGAAAGAAGAAAGGTAATCACGTCTTTTGCAGTATAAAATAAAAACAAATAACTTTTTAGCTCTGTTTATTGAATATACGTTAAGAAAAAAATAGTTAAAATTACTAATTCAATTGAATTTTATAGATATTCTTAATAATGTAATTGAATTTAATTAAGTACTTTAGTATTTTATTTTAAATATAAAAATTATAATAAGTTATCAATTGAATTTAAATTATAAATAGAATTACATATATAATTTAATTCTAAACAGGCTATAAAAGCTTGCATGGCCCTTATAAAGAAGATTTTTAATTCAAAAAGCTATCTTCTTATGAATAATTTATAATAAGAATGATTTAGGAGAATGTTTGATAAACAATAATTTAAATCAATTTTGTCTTGAAAGGAGATGTTACGAGGAAGAAAAAATGAAGTAATTTTTAGTCATATATATTTACGAGTTTTTTTAAAATAAAAGATAATTAATTCAATTTACGAAAATTATACCAAATAGATTTTTAATACATTAGGTAAGTCTTTGGAGCTCAATTTTGCAAGCGCAGGTCGTATTGATTCACCAGTAATCAAGATTACTTTAAAAATTTGGTAGATCTTAATTCCCCTTTTCAATATATACTATTCCAAACATACAGCCACTCGAGTTCAAATCTAACTTAAAACTTCTCCAATTTGTTTATCTATATCCATATATTCTATAATTTATTTCATAAAATTGCGAAAGGGTTCATCCAACCTTCATTTAACACTTGCCAAGTACCATTGTTCTATTAAGGAAATAATTCCAAGTGAACATGAATGGCAGAAGAGTTAAGATCAGATAACTGTGGCTAATTTGACAATAACGAAGAAAATTGATAATAAGGGCAGAGAACTTATCTAAATTGTGGAATAAAAACTACACTCAATACCCATATCTTTGAATGATTTGTATTCAATATTTATATTGAGTTTGATAGTTGAATTTAAATTTCATATTTTTTATGCTATCAAATGCCTTGAGTCTCAAAATCGTTGTTTAGTCTTTGAAATTTTTAGAAATCTGAGCATATGGGATTTGATAATTAAGTTTAGCCACAATCATGATTATCAAAGTTTAGCCAAAATTATGACGAGTACCCTTTTTTTTGTTAGCTCCGATGAGAAAATCCTTAAATGCAAACGAATATTTATAATCACTTGAGAAGTTCCGACGACTTTTACTCGGAATCAGTCACTATTCTCTTTGAATTATTTATGTTGAGTCACCCTATTACTTTTTGGTTTGATAGAATTTCTATGTGTTATACAATATCTATAATATGGTCCTTCCCTTTCTGTTGATTGTTAATCCATCAAACTGACCCAATAAATGCTAAAAAATACTAATTTTAAATTTTATAAAGTATCGATTACTAAGATGGTTTTCATGTTTATGGCATGAAAAAACTCATAAAAAGGAAAGACAATTTGAATATTTATTAAGCTTGGGAATTGAATAAAATTGATGTAATATATTGATCTCGATTAAGTTTTTCAATGATTTTGTGCTTTAGTTTCTATTGAATAAATATTTTTAATTTCATTGAAAAAATAATTATCCTTTTTGTTTAAAATATAAATATAATTTTATTATTTATTATATTTTTTAAATGTAAATAAACACATGTCAATAATTAAGTATGGTCAATTTAATTTTGGGACCATCTTAAGCAATTGCATAACTTATATTGACTCAATCAAACCAAAAGATACGAATACTTGATCAAAACAATTTAAAGAGTAGAGAATAGGTACTAGTGCTTGGTAAAACCTAATTTCTGACACCTATATGTCACAACCCCAATTAGTAGCATTTTTTGTGTTTTTAGAATAAATCATTCATATTTTAGAAGCTTGTTTGAGAATGTAGTTGTGGTTATTTTTTAAAGTGTTTTTTATATTGAAATATATCAAAATAATTATTTTTAATTTTTTTTAAATCAACATATCAAAATGATCCAGAATATGCTAAAAAATATTAATTTTTGGCAAAACAAAATGAATTTTTTAGACACACAAGTTGAATAGCATTTTCAAATGCTCCTTGAAAGTGAAACAACAAAGTCTTAGATAGAAACTAGATACTCGACCATGCTACATTGTAAGATCAAATTTAAAAAAAAATGTAAAAAAGAAGATACCAAGGCATTGCAAACATGTTTTTTAACAAAAAATTAATAGTAACATGAGCTCAAAATTAAATATATATTTGAGAACATATGTTTTAAATATTCAGATAATGTATATGAGATAAAAATAATAAAATATTTAGACGACAATAGATTGAATCATCTTGGACCACTCATAGTTAACCTATAAAATATATAACCTAGGTCATGAGACTACAATAATCTATAGAAAAAAATTAAAATAAATTATAAAACATAATCTCCAATTAAGTCAATGTTAAAAGGAAATAAAAAGAGAATATTCAATTTAAAAAAGGATAAAATTATGGCTCGAATCAACCTAAAGTAAAGCTTTCAAACTCGTAACCCAAGTCATGAGAACGGGAAGGCCTTATTGAAAGCAAATTGAAAAAAAAAATAAAGCCCAATTTCAAATCAATCTAGCATTGAATGACAAAATTGAAAAGAAATCTAACGTAAAAAAAAATAACTCAAGTCAACTCAGGTTAACCTGCCAAACTCCAACCCTAGTTATAAGATTAGGATGATTCCATAAAAAAAATAAAAATATGAAACTCAATTTCTAATAAACTAAATATTTGAGTCTAAAATTGAAACCAAAAGATAAATTTTAAAAGACAAATAAAAAGTGGCCCAAATCCACAATGGGTATCTGTGGGTCAAGTATTGCAATATCCATACCCGAACTCGATCCTAAATGTTTTACCTACCCTCGACCTAAACTCGATCAAGCATAAACAAAACCTGACCCGATTGAGTTTTAGGTATCCATCAGGCATCCTTCAGGTATTCATTGTCCATCTGTTGGGTATCCATTAGATATTCATACTCAAACTCGAACCTAAAAGCAAAACCATAGCATGTCGTGCACTTGATAAATCTTATATAAAAGTAGGTGGACTCATAATTTCATCAAATAATTCAAATATAGCAATTTAAATCATTCAAATTTGCATCGATCATATATATTAACAACATAAATATACAATAAAGATTCAAACATTAATATTCTAACTAAGAGGGTGCATTTCAAATACCAGATTAAAAAAAAAACAAGAACACCTGTTAAACAAATAAAACAGAAAAATTTAATAACAAATTCTTAAAAAACAAACAGGTTTAATTCCAAGATAACATTTCCTTATTGGTGCAAGTGTTTTGTAATGGTACTTATTTCTTCTATAAAATAAATAACCTGTATAATTTTCTAACAAATAACCTTAAATCTATAAAGATTGTATTTTTCATTAATATCATGCATTATATCTAAAATCAATCCAGTATAAATTATGTGCCTCCTTCACTATAGTCAATATCATTAAACATGGTGGTATAACCATTCCAATCTAGTATTGCTTCATCTAAAATCAATGCATGCCATACAATTTAGAAATATGCTTCAATAAATTGTTAAAATGCATATAACCATAATAAAACATAAATATTTATTAATGTACCCTGAGTTTCAATAAACTATAACCAATTTTAAGCACAAATTAATGCTTTTATAGTATTTGGATTGAGTCCATTATGAAGTGTACTCACCAATCCATCATTTGTAATGAAAACATACTCTAAAGCTCTGGTAGATACATGGATAGCTAATAAATCTCTAATAATGGATTGTAGGATTGGTTATTTGCCACCTTGAGCTTTCCACCATGTTAGAATATCAAAAATCATGTTTTCTATGCAAAATATCATCATTTAAACAATGATCCAATTCAGTTCTAGCATGTGAACATTTTATTTTACATCACATAGCTATCAAATTCAGCCTAATTATAACTTGAATCCACAAAGCTAACACTCAAATATGGAGTCATATATAATTAAATTTTACTTTTTTTTAATCTTTGAGCATAAAAATCCATCAAATCATAACAAAGATGATGAATATTATCCTTGTGCTTCACATGCTCACTCCCATATACTCCCTAACATGGATAGACTTCAACAACAACTTGCTCTAGATAATATAGACTTAAATAGTTAGACAAGAGTTATAAACTGATCTAAATAATCAAAACTTCTATGTGTGCAAATTGTTTTGGATACCAAAATATCAAGCACTGATTAGTGGAAGTAACGCGAAAAAATTATCAAAATTTGAATCATGGTCACATAGACTTCCATAGTGAGCCTGCTATAGAGAACAAGCTTTAAAATCTCATGTGATATTGAACAAAGGCTTCAAACATCCATACCATATGAAGTTAAGAAGTGGCAAACATATCATTAAATTTTTCAATAACACATGAAGCATTCAAAACATAGTAGATGAGATAGAGAACAAATCTAAAGGAATTTAATGCTTTAGGGAAAAAAATGATAGATAATAAAGGTAGTTGACATAGAAGATGAGGTTGGAAACATGCTATCTAATTGAATAATTTTAGCAAATGAAAATGGTACAAACCTAGAGGAATCTATAGAAGCCATCAAGAGTCAAGTGTAATGAAAGAAAAAAGAATAAAAAGCAAATCTACAACAACCCTACTCAGTAAATCTACAACAACCCTACTCACTAGTTGTTGGATTATTTCCATTACTTAATGAAGGTGTTATCTTGAAATTTATACAGACTTGACTTGATTTACAATGGCAAGTCTATGCTAAAAGTTATCCATGACAATAATGTTGACTATTGTTTTCTTTTTAAAATAAAATAGTGTACATCTTTAGACAATTTAGTTTCACAACTAGTGGTGGAACCTCAAAATATGAATAGTTAAACAAAAAAAAAAGTAGAGAACATTGAAAAAAAATATCATGTCATTCTAAGATTTTAGCCTAAAAATATAACCAGACAGAATTGAATACAAAATAAACCAACTTTAGGTGCAAACTTGTTGCTAGTTTTGTTAACTTCCTATCGACAAGTCTGTTGCTAGTTGGATATGAGGGAGACTAAAAAAAGCAAGAGAGGTAGAGAAAGAAAAAGGAAGAGCGAACTATATGTGACTAATGAGAGGAAAATGTGAACTCTAACATTGAGTCTATGTGATAGTGAAGATTCGACTGGAGAGTTAATTGAGAAACCCTAATTTTTCTTCAAATATATAGGTGGGTACAGCTGTAATTTTTTAAAAACTTTAAGATCACATGTATACTTTGAGTCGGCTTCAAGCAAGGTTTCGAGTTAGGTGGAGCAATATCAATATCTTGCTCAAACCTAAAATTTTCACTTCAGGTATTACTTGAACCTAAACAAGAAAATAGTTCATATCCATTTGGGTAAATTCAAGTTGGTATTCATCAGGTTTGAGTGGAATTGTCATCTTTACTGGCTAATAGTTTATACTCGCAATCTAGATCATGAGACTGAAATTATAAATCTTAATACACAATCAATCGAATGGTGAAAGATGAAATTGAAAAAAAAATATTCAATTTATAAAAAAGACAAGAATAATAAAAAAGATAAGGATTAAATTTATTATAAAAACAATTACCAAGCCACTTTGCTATTTTAGATACGGACTGGAATGGAAACTAAGAATAGAAAGAGAAAAAATAAGAGGAATAAGAGAAAAGGTTGCTAGAGGCAACTCCAACAGCATAATGATTGCCCTATAAGAAGACCTCACCAAGATAATCCCAAAGATACTAAGAAAAGTTACTTTCAAAGTAGAAATGAAACCATAAACACCACCATATTATAGCTGCCTTTCTCATATGTTAGTGTATATATTACATACCTCAACCACTTTTTTCTTTTCTTTTATTTTATTCCTTGGTTTGGCCCAAAAAAAGTTGGATTTTTGTATTATTTTAAAATTTAATCCCTAAATCTTTAATTATTTTAATTAATTAAATTAAATTTTAGCTTGCTAAATCAAGTATAAACCCAATGCAAAAATAAAAAAATAAAAAAATTCTCGATATCGTGATAAATACATATAAAGTAAATCAAACAAGTTACAAAATCTAGTTTCAAGAAAACACAACTTAAAAAAAGTAATTTTAAAGAAAAAAATATCTGATGATTACACTTACCAACCACTTTTCCCTCATCATTTACTTTAGTCCTTGGTTTGGCAAGAAAAAAAAGGTTGAATTTTTGTACCATTTTCAAATCTAGTCCTTAAATCTTTAATTATTTTAATTTAATAAAATTGGATGTTATCTTGCTAAACCTAACATCAACCCAATACAAAACAATTCCCCTAATAAATACATAAAAACTAAACCAAAAGAAATTATAAAGTTCAGTTTTAGGATAACATAACTTAGAAAAATGAATTTGAAAGAAAAAAATTCAATGATTGAAAAATAAATAAATAAAAATATCACTATTAAAATTCAAATTTATTTACAATGCACAACAAATTCAATCACGAAACAACTATCTTTTTTAGTTGTTTCTATGGTAATAATAATTAGATACAAATCATAAATCTCTAATTGATGTTTTTAAAGATCAATGAAGGCAAAATTAACTATTAAACCAATACCAAGATCACCATGGACTTATAACCCATTGATTTGGGAGTATCAAGTAATATACGTTCAAATTTGTGTAACATTACAAGGGTAACTTAGATAGAAGTGATGAATTTAAGATATTAAGGAAGGAGATTTTTCAAAAATATTCTCCAGTTTTAATCTTGCATCAAATAATTTTCTGTGTCAATTTTAAACTTGAATTTTTAGAGATTCTTATTTAAGAACTTACATATGTTTTTAAGACTTTTTATCAATATTTCTATCCAAATTGTATTATTTTAAGAGATAATGTCATTTTGTGGCCAACATAATTAATGCTCTATATAAAATAATTCCAATAAAAATATTTAATTGAAAAATTATAATAATACAAGGGCAAACATGATATAAAAAATAGTTTAGGTGTAAAATCAATACTACTCCATCAGTTTTGTGATAAACCTGACGTATGCCCTAATTAAAATGAGCTAAGCTGTCTGTGTAGAACTTATCGATCATACAAGTCGACAAGGAATCCCGTTCCTTTCTGTTAAAGCAGGGAATCCAAGTTCATCTTAATTAGCAGGGCTGAGTCACATGGTATACCTAGGTTAGACCTAATCCAACCAAAATCTCACCTAATAAACAAAACAAACAATATTATACTTTCATTCCTTAAAAAGAATCAAGTCGTTTAGGTTTGAAGACTTCAAGGTCACTAATCGTCAAGATTAGTAAATTAAATTACATTATAAAAGAATATATATATATATATATATATATATATATATATATATATGTTAATTGTCTATGGAATCAAACTAATTAGCTAACAATGAAGACTGCGGTTTCTTGACTCTCTGTTCTTCTGATCAAATCCCCAATAACGTCTCCAAGAATCCAAAGACTACTCTTGACTCTTGTTGTGCAATAAACTGGCGATTCAGACAAGAAAACTCTTGCATGCTGCATATGATACCGATCAGAAAATCTACATTTCCCATGGACCAAAAAAGAACTCTTGGCACGAGGTAGTTCAAGCGTGATTTTCCATAATCAAGCAGTGTCATGATTATTTTTTAAGAAAATCTTAACATAAACACTGTCCCCATCTCAATAATGCTGGCTAGATATTCCATATGGATTAATAATATAGAAGGAGGTACACGCTGCTGGTGTATATATTTAACTATGTTACATCATAGTGAAGTCACTATCATGGTAGTTACTTGAAATATGGTATCAAAATGAGGATTCGATGTCCCCATAGCTAGGAAAATATATATTTGATTGACATGTATAGACACCCATCATATCTTAAAATTTGAGGTAAATAAATTGTATCAATTGATTAATGGACCCCATGATTGTGTTTGTACATCAAAGTAAGAGAACCTAATTTCATCAGTGTGGGGTTCAAATTTAAAAGGGTTTGTCGACATTGTAAGTTTTTCCCCTTCCTATCAGTCCCGAATTCCTTTGATTTTGACACGTTCATGAACCTTCTCTTACCAGTTTATTATGTCATGTGCACTAGCTTTGTTTTTTTCGTTTTCTTTTTGAATAGGATCAGATTTGATGTAATTGAATTAGAAAGATTTACAAAACCCTAAAACATGGGGACACGAAGAAACACCCTTTTTTTCAACAGAATTACAAAAACCAGTTAAAAAGATTGCAATAAATCTACATAATCAAGGGAGCACATTCTATGTAAATTATGAGAGAAAACGACAATAGATTTAGCTTTTTTTTAGATTAATGTGGGTGTCTGTGCCAGCTTGCGCGCACCACGATTAATCCCACGGGCCCTGAAATTAACGACCATGTAAGCTTCTGGTAGCCATCATATGAGCAACCAACAATTCACACTTGAGATCACAGAGGAAACAAACCCCTTGATCCCAAGTCCTTACCACTTGGCCATCACCTAGATAGTTAAGTTTTTTTCATACACTGATAGTATAAAAAAGAGAGAGAATGCGTATTTTATGAATAAGAAAAAGAAAAAAAAGATAATTAATTAATTAATTAATAATGTTTTGTGGTAACCTTGTACGCATTAATCAATAATTTGCAGATCAAGGATTAAAAAATAGTGGTTTTTTAATTAAATATATTTACAGCTTAATTTCAAAGGATCCATGCCATCTAGGGAGCACCAAACCTAATACGCTACACCGCTAGCTCTTGATCTGTTCACAGACTTTGTTCTTCACTCCAAAATTATTTTCTCTCTTCTGGCAATTTTCCACTTCTAAAACGGTGGTTGGAAGTGAAATTTTTGCTATCGTATATTAATTTGGTCGGCAAATAGTTCCCCTGTTTCTAAAAGGAAAATGCGCATGGCGGTATGGCTGTGTGGCTGATTGATTGATTGACAGAGAGAGAGAGAGAGAGAGAGAGAGCAGCAACCCACCTCCATGATTGAGACCCGGAAGCTCACTCAAGATTTGTCCAGTCAATGAGCCACTCTGAGGCATACTTATAGGAGTGGCCTAGCTAGCTAGTGGGTTGGTTAATTTAACTGTACAAAGTGACAGAAAAAAACTTTAGAACAATTTGTGGTTTAATTCAAGTCACTCAAGTGTCGATAACGCAGGCAATTGTTCATATACACATGCAACAAAATAAAGGCCCACTATCAGCCGAAACATTGAAAATAAAAGGTTAGACAAGAGAACATAATTGGACGGAACACCTAAGATTGTGACTTGTAAGAACATAGCTACTGTCAATGCATGGTTGATTATAGGATACAAGAATCCAAATGAATATCTAAGGAAGACTGCTAGTTGCTTTCTTGTAATGATCCCCCCCCTTTTTTTTTTTCCTTTGACAATCTGTTTGCCTCTCTCTCTCTCTCTCTAAACATAGTTTGTTAAATCACAAGGGATTTGAATTGTTAATTCCTCGTTTCTAAGAGTCTTCTTTGCCAAAACCTACGCATAAATTGTGTATAACAGAAAGTTACACTGGCTAGCTAGTGGCAAGTGACTAGGATACTTTAATCATTTTGGCTCGTGTCTATGGCTTCCTTCATCTTGAATTAATGAACACCTAACCTTTGTAAAATAAAATAAAAATTAATTGAATTAACTCGTATGCCATCCAACTTTAATTAATTTCATTTGAAGATATATAATAAATTAAACCAAGCATGCCCTGTTATCCCAATTAAAATAGCTTTCTATATTGACCATCAGGCACCCTTTTATGAATACAAATCACCTGTTATTGCTTGCAATATCAGTTGTATATACTAAATGAAAAATCAATAACTAATTATGGTAATTTTTAGAATATCTATACACACACACACACACACATATATATATATATAATGGGTCTTAAAAGGGTTACCAACTGGTTAACAATTCCTTGAGATGTACTATATATGAAGGATATTAAACAATGTTTTTTGTCTCAATTAGTGGTGATGTTGTTTTCATATTTAGAGGATAGCAAATTTGAATATTGTGAATTTTTGTGGAAAATTGTCTTAGCAGACAACATTACTTTTAAAAAGGGAATAGTCAATTGATGCCGTAAACTGCACAGTGCTTGTTTTCAATTTTTTTGCTAATTTTTCAACAAAGGCTGCCTTTTTTTTGTTCCTTTTCGTTTCCTGTTTCCAGCTCGTTGACGGCCTAGCTAGCTAATCCTCGACATCCTTTGGGAAATTCTCCGTTGTGATTTTGTACAAATTCATGTTTTGTCGTCATAAATCTGGTCCATACTATATATTTCAAAAATACACAGTACCTCAATCAGTTATTTCAAATAATGCATACTATATATTTTAGTCATCGTGCAACTTATTAGACATTCATGTAAAGAAAATGAACAGTTATTTAATTAAAAGTAACCATTCAAGGATAAAATCTTGAAAAAAAATAATAAAGGGACTAAACTGTTAATGAGGATCTATTTACAAAAATAGAAATATAGAGACTAAAATAAAATTTTAAGACCTATTGGACTAAAATGAAAATTAGTGAAAAGGATACATTACATTACTAGAAAATGTACAACCAAACAAAAGAATACAATGGATCATTTATTTATCTTAAGTTACATTCTCTTTGTGTTAATTATATTACATTAAATCTTGAGGACCAGGTGGCTAAGAATTGTTAAATTTTGGGGACAGAACCTAGATCGAAAAAATTATTAAATTTCTATAAATGCATTAAGAAGTTCAAACGTTAGGACCAACATTTAGAAAAATATATTAAATTCTGCTTAATGCATTAAGTTAATGTGGGGGTGCATTCTTAAAATTGTTTGGAAAGAAATTAATTTCAATTAATGTACAAATTACATTACTAAGGTTATTTTATACCATGCAATGTTCATGGTAGTTTACAAAGGCATTCCCATTTCTTTTTATTCATTTTGGCTTTAGTTAAATATTTCAAGTTCTTTAGATTTTGTGTTATTAATTATTAATGATTTATTTTCTTAAATGAAATGAGAAATTTATCTTTCAAGGTAGACTAATTTTATAAATTATTTAACCTTATACTTTCAAAACTATTATTATTTTTCTCATTAAAAGGATGCCTATACCAATTCTTTAATACCGTTCTTCTTTTTCAAACAACAACCCAATTATGTATTTTTAAAGGTTTTCGAGTGCTTATACTTTTTGTCTATGCATACATATAGCAAACATAAGTTTTATCTTCATGCTACAATGTCTTTTTTATTATTATTATTATTATAACAAGGGTTATAAGGATATTATTGAATGATTTTCTACTCATTATGTCTATGTCATTTATTTTTGGATATTTTATAAGTCTTTCTTTTCTTATGCCAAGTTCACTTTATCGATTGTCATTTTTTCATTACAACCTTTGCTTTATTGTCATCTTACTTCCAATTCTTCGTGGATTAGCATTCCTTTATATACCCTATTATCTTATCTTTCAATGTCATTCTCTGGATTACCTCCTTCCACATAATCTTTAAATTATAGGACTCTTTAAGTTGCTCCATCTTTGGTCTCCTTTCTAACCTTTTTATTTGGTTTTTATTCTCGAACTCTAATGCAATCTCGTATTGTTTTTTGTCATCCATCCACCTATAGGACTTATCTCATTATATACTTATAGTCTTAATGTTATCATGAACAACAACTCTCCTAGTTCATCTTGTCTTTTATATGTCATGCTATACACTACTATACATATTCATTGTATGACCCTTGATCCATGTCATCTCAAACGTTATCATATCCTATATCTTTCACTAGCCAAGGTTGCTCTATATTTTTTAGTTGAACGTACTTGTTATAATAAGGTTAAATGGTATCCCGAGTAAAATTTAGGAATGGTTGTCGAAAATTGATTGGTCTCCAATCACACCTAGTCTTTGGTTGTTTTCTAATTGTTTTATAATCCCTTTATGTATGTTATTGGCTAAGGCTAAATGAAATCCCCTAATACTTTATTTACAAATTACTAAGATTCGAATTGCTAACATTTACCATTCAACTTGATTTTTTTAATAAGTTTTATAAAAAATAAATAAAAAGGTAAAACAAATTATTTAAAGTCAACTAACTATTACTACAAATAAAAATACTAAAAAAAGGAGCAATGCCAACTATAAACCAAGATACCAAAAGTAGAAAATTTAGATTGCGAGACATTTTACTAATACCAAAAGTAATGAACCAAATACCTAATATAAGCCAAGAACCTAAGAAGAAATGTAAAGAATGAGAGTTGTTAAAACTAGCATATTAGAAAATCAGTTAGCCAAAAGAACCATGAGCAGCTACGATGTTATAAGTTTGTTACTCTTGAGCAAATTTGTAACCTTCATTAGTGGATTCATTTTATGTGGTTTCTTTAATCAAATTAGAGGTTACTAAACAACCATGTATAACATTGAATAAGGAGTTGTTGCATAAACCTATTATGCCTAACATGTGAAATGAGTCTATAAAGATGTAATGCTCAGCTTGGAATACAATCATAAAGTTAAAAGTACCAAATATTTCTAGAGGCACCCCATCTGAAAAAATTTCTTAACCTTTTAGGTAAATCAAAAGAACAACAGTAGTTGTCACAATAAAAGTTAAATATGTAACAACAATCCAAAGAACATAAGATTAAATAGAAAGTCAATGAGTCTACTAAATGTTATAAGGCTGATTAATAGCTATAAGAATATTTGATCCAAAAGTGTCCTCTATTAGTCCAAATAAAGTTGGGTTACTTGAATTTAGGTTAACATGATAAATGAAGAATGTTTTTTAGGTTGTTTGTTGTCAGAACATAGTCAACTTTGAGCTCTATTTCTCATCTCTTTATTACACAGAAAAATGATCTTATCCTATATGGTTTTCAAGTTTAGAATGTCATATTTTCAGATTATCTAGCTATGCATGCACTTGAGTTCTCTACAAAGATTTATATCAATTTTAATTTTAGTTCTTCCTAGGTGTTTATTTACACTTCCTAGAGTAAAAAATGAGTTATTGCTAATTATTTATTAGAATTCTAGCAAATTCATTTATTAGGTCTTATCTATGTTATTTTGGTGTTTCCTAAATTTAGAGGGATGTTCCAATTATATAATTATGAATTAGACTATACATTAGAATCTATGGGCAAATTTTAAATTAAAATCTTCTAACTTAGTGAATTGACATCTATTAAGTTATGCATCTCATTTCTGAGTGGTGGATTTTTTTACTTGACTTTGTATCTCTAAAGTGATTATTTAAAATGTTTCTTTAGATAAGTGAGTTGTCTGTATTTGTATCTTTTCGATTCAAAACATTAGAGTGGTGAGCGAAATTTTTTTTTTTAATATGAGTGATCTTTGCTTTTGGATTTCCATATCATTATGGTATCAAATTGGTATTAGAGCATTAGTTTAACAACCATAGTTATTTAAAAAGGTTTTTCATACTCTAGAAACAACTGAAATGAGAAGGAAAATCTAGCAACTCTGAAAGCGTCTTTAACTATATGAGAATCGAGATGATGGTGAGAACAATATAAAATTGGTTATTCTAGTAACAATAAGGATGATGTTAATTTTTTGCATCATGAACCTCACCATGAATTAGTTAGTGACAATTCTTCATCTTAGCATTAAAGAATAATAAATAGAAGACTTTATAAAGAAGATGATATGAGAGTTGATATTTTTAAATTTAAAGAGAAAATACAACCTAATGAGTTCATTGATTTGCTTTAAACCATAAAGATGATTTTTTATTTCAAAAAGTTTCTTAGAGATAGAAAAGTGAAGTTGATAGCTCTAAAACTTAGAAAGTATGTTTCCTTATGCTGTGGGAATTTTAAGAAGTAAAGAGTTTGTGAGGCCAGAAGCAAAACCAAGTCTTGAGAGAAGATAAAAATAGAGCTTAAAAGGGGATACTTACCTTAATATTATATACAAGAGACTTTTCTTAAGTTATTAGACAATTTGGTTTGACCATGAAGGAGTATGCAATGAAGTTTTAATTGCTCATACTAAAGTGTGATATTGTTAAACCTGAAGAGCAAACAATAACCCGATACTTAGGTGGGTTAAAAGAAGAAATTTCTAAAATAGTTTAGTTGCATCTTTATTAGAAAGATTGAATAGAAATCAACATCTAAAGAGGTTTCTTCCAATCGGGTAGTGTAAGAGCTAGTTCTAAAACAGCAAGTACTTCAAATATTTATTCAAAGAAGTGTTTCAAGTGTTAAGATATAGGCATATTGCTTCTAATTTTCTAAGCTACAAAATTATTGTTATTATGGAGGAAAAGATATGTAATAAAGAGGACTTATCAAATGAATCATATCAAGAAGGTGAAGTGATTTATATTGATCAAGGTGAATTACTCGTCGTTTAGAAAAGTTTAGGTGTTGTTCATAATAAGAGTGAAGATTATGTTTATTGCAACATCTTTTTCACCTATTGTAATGCAAATAGGAAAGTTTGTGATGTAATCATTGATAATGGTATTTGCTCCAATGTTATATCTATTGACATAATAAACAAGTTATAGTTTAAGACTGAAGCATACATTGAAACTTACAAATTAAAGTGGCTAGAGAAGAAGCATATAAGGAAGATGATAAATAGATGGGTTTTTTTTTTTCATTTTTCATTGGAAAAAGGTATTCAAATCAAATATGGTACGATGCGATATTTATAGATTCATGTTTATGTTGCTTAGTCATCCATGGCAATATGATAAGAAAGTTCAACTTAATGGTGTGAAGAGTACTTATCGCTTTGTAAAAGATGGGGCAATGGTTGTTTTAAGTAGCATATTTAATATTGTTCATCAGGTTGTTTAGAGGCTCAGGTTTTGAATTAAATCATAAATACACCTCAACAAAAAGTACTGTAAAAAAAAGTTTGGTTTCATCTTCGAGATTCCCTGACTTTAAGGCATCCCAAAAAGCGTGAAGGATTTAAAGTTGAGTAGCCTGATAGCATAAGCAAATTGATTTGTTTGATTTGACCTATCTTTTTATGATTTAATAAGTAAAATAAAATGTTATAACCTCTTCCTGCTCTTCCCAAACAGCAAGAACAAGAAGGGATCTTGCTAATTCTAATTAATTTGTAAAAAATAGGGAAAATTAAATCACATCTTCCTATTAATTAAGGGCTCAATAAGCATAAGCCTTTTCTATTAGTCCCATAGCTCCTTACAGAACACTTGCCACCGTGCCCTTCCAAACCTGAACTTATTTCCAAACCTTTTAAAGAGGTAAAAACATTTTTGATTATTTATACCAAAATGCAAAAGCATTTTAATGATGTGAACTTGGTTTATGCTCCCGTTGGTTTTTAGAAAAATGCTAAAATAAATTATTTTCCTCTAGAAGTTTAGCTTTTTCTTGATGAATTTTTTGATGTAGCTCTTAAAGAAATACCACCTGGCCTCCCTCTAATGTGGGATATTCAACATTTTATTGATTTTATTCTAGCTGTTATGATTCCAAACAAGGTAGCCTATTGAATAAGTCCAATCAAGCATGCAAAGTTACAAAAGCAAGTTGATGAGTTAATTTTGAAAGGTTTGGTAAAAGAAGGATGTATTGTGGACAATGTATATTGATAGTCAGACGATGAACAAAATCATTATTGGCTACCAATTTTCTATTCCTCAATTAGATGACATGTTAAATCATCTTCATGGTGCTACTATCTTTTTAAAGATTGATCTTAAAACTATTAGATCCGAACGAGAGTTGGTGATGAATAAAAGACAACTTTCAAAACTAAGAATAGCCTTTATGAATGGATGGTTATGTTATTTGGCCTCTCAAATGCTCTTTGTACTTTCATGAAAATGATGAATAATTTATTTAAACCTTATATTGACATGTTCATTATTGTTTACTTTAATGATATTCTTGTTTATAACAAAAATATAAGGAGCATCTTAATTACTTACAAGAAGTATTTCAAACTTTGAAGACTTGGAAGTTCTATGCTAATTTGAAGAAGCGTGAATTCTTTACTTGTAGTTTTGTGTTTTTAGGTTTTGTTGCTTTCAACGAAGGAATGAAGATGGATCTTAGGAACATTAAAGTAATTCTTAGTTGGCCACATCCTTAAACTCTTTATGATATTTGCAGTTTTTATGGCTTAGCATCTTTTTATTAGTATTTTATAAAAGATTCCAGTACCATTATTGCTCTAATAATTGAATGCTAGAAAGGAGGTACTTTCAAGTAGACTAATAAGACCAAAAAGAGTTTTGAAATTATAAAGCAAAAGGTGATCAATAGGCCTATTATTTCTCTATCAAATTTTTAAAATTTTTTGAAGTTGAATATGATGCTTTCAACATTGGCATTGGTGTTGTTCTTGGTCAAAATAGGAAACATATTGCTTTTTGTAGTGAGAAACTTAATGATTCGACAAAGAGTTATATGTTATTGTTCAAAAATTTAAAAATATTAATAATAAATAAAAAAAGAAAAAAATAAGGAGCAAAATGATGTGATAAGAAAAGGGAGTCAAGATAATGGAAGATTAAATAATACAATACAAAATCAAATAAAATAGAAAAATTCAAGTACTCAAAATAAAATGGAGCATTATTTATAAAATAGACATTCAAATAAAATTAAAAAGATTATAGTTGATTTAAACTATATGGAAAATTTTAATGAAGATATTTGAAGAATCTCCAATAATGAATCTTATTAAAGTTGAGAAGCAAAGTAATAGATCTTGCATGGTTAAGGAATGGAGGAAAAATGATCTTTGACAATAAAATTTTCAAGATTTAATATTTTTATTCAATAAGAAAAAAATATAAATGATCTTTCCATATTTTATATTAATTTATTGATATTATTTTTCATTTTAAAAGGGTTCTTGACACTATAAATTAAAACTAAAAAAACCAAAAGAAAAGAGAAAAGAAAAAAGAAATCCTTTTTGCCCTAAAAAAACATATGTTGCAATCCATTTCTCTTTTTTTCTTGCTAGAATTCAACAACACACTATAAATTAATTCAGTCCCTTTTACCTATGCTAAAAAAGATAGCCTCACTTGATGCCAATTAACACCTAGAATCTTTTTCATTGGCTAACACAACTTTCTCTCTTGCCTACCTACTATTATTTATTTTTCTCATGTAAACCTTGACAAATACCATCAATAACCACATGACCTCTCACTAAGGGCGGAATCAAGAGGAGGTAAGCAAGGCCCGAGCCTTGGCAAAGAAAAAATATGATGACTGATTTTGGAGGTTAGTTTTTTATTGCACAGCAATAGTGTGATAAGATGTAATATTTAAATAGATGGGTTATTCTAATAGTAAATATATTTGTTTTACATTGACTTTAAAACAATTTACGTGGAAAGAAAAAATATAAAGTTATAAACAACTTTTTTTAACTTAATGGATTTTGTCGTTCTCTTGCTGCAGCCCTAATATAAAAGGTAAAATACAGAAATAAGAATATAAATTGCAAACAGAAATATTAAAGCAAAGTGTCACTAATTAATTCTTCTTTCATCAAACAAATCAAGGTTATTGAGCATCGCTAACCCCAAACTTAAAATTTATTTTGTCTCGTTTTGGGATGTTTGTTTAGAATTTGATGAAGTTTTTACATAATTCTATTATTTTTGCTTTTTTTTTGTTTGCTTGGATCCGCTAGTTTTACCAAATTTCTTATGAATTTACGATTGATATGATAAGCAATGATTCTTATTCTATGAAAAAACGACAAGCATAATTAAAATAAATATGTAAGAATCATTCTTTATTATTTTTTATTTTATTTCAAAGTTTATCAAACATAAATAATACTTCGCTTTATCTAATGTTTCTTATATACTTAGTATGTTTATATTTGATAGGTATAAAGACCAAAAAAAATTAAAGTGATGGATATACTATGAAGATAAAATTAACTTCATCGCTTTGACTCAATTTGGTATTGTTCAAAACCTTTTACCTTATACAAAGGTCATTATATATTTGTATTTTTTTTATAACTCATGTGGAATAAATTTTTAAACAAAATTATATTTTGTTATATTAATTTTGGCCTCCCCTAATAAATAATCCTAGCTCTACCCCTACTTCTCACCAAATCCATCCAACATAGCCATATCGAATTAGTAACATAAGATACAAATCAAAATTTTATTTTTTATATTTTTTATTGTAGGTTATGTTGGCTTATGTAATCCCTGAGTCATCATCTATACATTTAGTTAACTTGCCTATGTTTGAATTTATATTGTCACTACTGTGTAGACCAGTTTCGACCATGTTTCAAGGTATCAACATCTTTTAATTCCATTTTTATTTAATTTAACATGTTTTGGCATGATTTTCCATAAATATTTGAAGTGTTAGGATTTATATCGTTATTTCATAACCTAGAGGAATGGAGCCAATGTAGATTTATTTTTTGAGGTGTAACAAGGTCCGTGATCAATATTCACGTATAGGTTAAGAAGAACGGGAATAAATGACTTATCATAAATATACCAGTTTGGTCTCAATGTGATGAATATATTTTTGTTTATTTACTTGATGTTTTTTTGACAATGTTATTAAGGTAATGAGTTTTTTAAAGGTTGTGGTTTAATTATCTTTTCATCTGTTAAGTGATCCAGGATGGTAAGACCTCGTTCTCAAGTTTTATCCCTTGGGTGTTGCTTTTCAAATAATAAAATAGATTAATATTTGAATTATTTTTCATGTCTTCTAATAGTTTAATATGGACGTCTTTTTTAAATAATTTATTCTGTTATTGATTTGTATTACTTTGGTAGTTTCAATCAACCTATAAATTTTAAGACTTCAATTATGTCTTTTTTTTTCTTGAATATTGTATTAAGAATAAATAAGTTAATTCTATATATAAATTTTGATTGAAGTTTGTAATTTATTTGTGTTCTTGCTTTGGGATACGCCTCTTTTATACAACAAATGATTTATATTTTTTAGTTATTTTATTCAAAATTAACCCCTGAATTATAAGGCTATAATTATGTTCTTTTCCTTGAATGTCACATTAAAGGGTAAATTGATCAATTCTATATGTAAATATCCATGATTGATGTGTATGAATTTATTTTTGTGCTTTAGCTTTTGGATACCTCTCTTGACATGACAAGTGAATTTAGGATAGATTGATGTAGTCCCACCAAACCCTTTTATAAGTGGGTGACAATCTTCAGACCTATTTTTAATATAACCAAAAAAGATAGGTCAAAGCCCAATTAACCATAATCGTCCTTTCAAAATTAATAATTGTGTTTCAAAAGTGAGGGTTGTGCCTTGTTACTAGGCCTACATCAAAAAATCATTGTCTTAGGTCTTACTAGTTTTTTATCTTAATAATGAATGCATGTATACTAATTTAGGTAAACTCTTAACATGCAAAAGTAATAGATATCTTGTATAATTAATAATATATATATATATATATATATATATGTGAAGAAGCTTACCTATAGGAAGGATGTATACGATTATTGTTATCTTTATTATTACATAACCAACCACATATCTAAAACTTTTAAAAACTAGTTAAGGTTTATTAATTATCATAAAACTAAGTGATAATTTTTTTTCTTCTTATTTAATTCCTATCTATCCTATCATCTTACTAAGATGTACCTTAGGAAATTATTAATAAGGTTTGTCAAATCATGAATGTTCCATCCAAAGACTATAAGATTTGTCAGTTTATACATGTTTGCATGTTCATGGCATGTGTCATTTTGGATTATATTTTGTTATCTCCTTTGATCACTTACTAGATAGCTTTGATGACTCTTCCAAGGTTAGTAATGTTGATCATGAAAAGTTCATGGGTACTTATGCTATTTAACTTGGTCACAATATTATCTATTAAAAGCATATTAAGCAAAAAATAATTGTTTGATCTTTTATAGATGTGAATATAAGGTTATTTCTAATCTTATTACTAAGCTATAATTTCTCATCTTTTTATTATCTGAATTTAATTATCCATTATCTTCTCATCTTATCCTTTAGTGTGACAATCTTAGAGCCAATTATCTCATGGCTAATATTGATTTTCATTCATGCATAAAATATGTTGAAATTGATTTTAATTTTTTTCATGAAATGGTTTGAAAAAATAAATTATAGGTTCAACTCATTGTCATTAATGGTCAATAGTGGATGTTTTTACCAAACCATTGAGCTCTATCTATTTTGTCATTTTCTATTCCAAGTTGTTTGTGTGCTCTTATTCAAAATTAACTTGTAAAGGCATATGAGAACCCAACTCTAATAAGGAGGCTCAAGAGACTTCCTAATCGTAAAAGGAGATATATTTTCCATGTTTTGTATGTTTTCTATTCTAGTTTGAGACATATTTTTTATGCTTATATTTTTTGTATTTGTACTAGGGTTAGCAAGTGTACATGGGCACGCGCGCGCACTTGTAATGCATTAGAAATACATTGAATGTAATACAAAAACTCACGATAAGGGTTAGAATATTTTCTATCAAATTCACCTTTTTTTCCTCTCTCTTCTTCTTTCCATTCACTTGATCTCATAGTTACTAATCCATCAATTTTATTTTTATTGATAACACCAAATTGATTTGTGTAATTTTAGGGAAGCTATATCACAAAAACATGATTCCCATGATTTTTTAATTACTCGTTATATTTTTAATTTAAGGGCATTTTTTGTACATAAGATTTAGAATTTTATCAATAATATACAAGAAAAATAAATAGAATTAAATTAATAATTATAAATGGAGTGACGCATGGTTTGTTCCTAATACGTTACCTGCAAATACCATAATTAATTCATTGTTTGATATGATGCTACTAGCTTGAATGTTTCTCTTATTAATTCCATTTTTCAACCTTTAAACCACGTCAAATTATTCAAATTCCTTTGAGCTTTAGACTATTTTCAAACATATTAATTTGTCTTGGGGGTCATTTTAGTATGCTAAAAACCTATTATACTTTAAAGATCGATATAAAATGGCTAAAAATGTGATCCAAATCACAACAACCACCTTATCCAGCTAGAAGAACTCTTAAGGATGAGCTAAGTAGTTCTAGATTTCTAGATCAAAAGACTGTATCCTGCCAACATCCTTATAAAGGTTAGATAAAGATGAACTCTAATGCTTTATTTTTCAAAACCATGAAGGATAAGTAATGGCTAGCACTCATAATTTTAGTAAGGTCAAGGATTGGTGATTTTTTAAGAAAGCTAGAGCCTTAATTTGTTTACTTTAACCAGCCATCAATTTCAGTTTTTATAATATGTTGTTTGGTGTTGGAAGAAGGATGCGTGTAGTATAAGATTAAAAACAATAATGCAAAGTCAAAAACTCAAGAACAAAAAGAAGATTGAGAGAAAAGTATGTTTTTATTAAGTGTTTCTCTCTAAGCTCTCTTAGATATTCTCAATCTTTTATACTATTTAATAATGTTGAATTATAAACCTATTTTTTATAGGCATAAAGTCCTAAATAATCAAGAAATTAAACTAATATATGAAAATCCTAATTTGAACAGGAATTGTATTTTTTTTATTGAACTTTTCAACCAATTAATTTAATCTAACCAGTTGATCGCTTCCCAACTAGTTTAATCCAATCGGTAGACCGGTTCCTTTGTTCTTCAGAAAAACCAGAAATTAAGTTTAATTTTCAACACTCCTTTTTAAACTTGTTTATTCATAACTTCCAGGATATCTCTTATTTTGATAAAAATATCATTTTTGAGTGGCTTTGTGAAGATGTTCGTGACTTGATCTTGTGTCTTCATATATTTAACTTCAACTTCCTTATTTGTAATACAATCTCTTAAGTAATGAAATCTTATGTTAATGTGCTCACTTATATCATGAAAAAGTGGATTTTTAGCTAAGACAATGACTAATAAGTTGTCCACATAAATCTCTATAGGCTTCTCTTGTGGCATTCACGATTCTTTCAATAATCTTCTTAGCTATATGGAATGACAAACACATGATGTAATAGCTATATATTCAGCTTCACATGTTGATAAAATGACTATATGTTACTTCTTTGAACTCCATGTGAATGTTGTGTCTCCCATATAGAAAACAAAACTTATAGTGTTCTTTCTATCATCCATATCTCCAACCCAATCACTATCACTATAACCTACAAGTTCAAGCTATGAGAATAACCATAGAACAAATCAAAATCAATAGTACCTTTGATATATAAAATAATTCGCTTCAAATCTTTAAAGTGCATCATGGTTAGTGACTTCATAAATTTACTCACAAGTCCTACTCTAAAAAAAATATTTACACGAGTGCATGTCAAATATCTTAAACTCCCAACTAAGATTTGAATGTTATAGAGTTTATCTTCTATTCTTCATCATTCTTTAACATCTTTACGGCATACTCAACTAGAACATTTACTCTTGCACAATTCTTCATCTTAAACTTTTTGAGAGCTTCCCTTGCAAACTTTTCTTGATTCACAAAAATTCTATTTTCTTCTTGTTTGACCTCAATCTCTAAGTATCAGGATATGAGACCAATATCCATTATCTCAAACTTCTTAATAATTGCTTTCTTGAAGTCTCCAAATATCTTTGAGTTATTTCTTATAGAGATCAAGTCATCCATATACAAACATATAATAAGAGTATCATTATTCTCTTTGATCTTTACATAGATAGCATATTCATGGGGGGAATGTAACAAATTTATTCTTTAAGAAATATTCATTAATGCCACTATATCAAGTCGTTATGACTTGTTTTAATCTATACAAGACTTTATTCAACTTCAATACTTTATTTTTATGTCTGTTCACTTCATATCTCAAACGTTACTCAATGTAAACCTCTTCTGCAAGAAAACCATTAAGGCTGATTTGACATCTATTTGATAGATTTTCCATCTATGTGAGGCAACGATGGCAATAATTAATCAAATGGTCTCCAGTCAAGCAACCGGAGCAAATATTTCACCGTCATCAATCTCATGCTTTTGACTATAGCATGTTATCGCTAACTTTACTTTGTACCTCTCCACCTCTTCTTTATTATTCTTTTCATATGGCTTTTTTCCTTTTGGTATAGAAACCAATTTTCATATGTCATTCTTCTTAATTGATGCAATCTCCTTATTCATAATAATTCTCCATTGTGCATCTTTTATTGTTTTTTTAGTCATTATAAGATCACATCTAGCAAGATGACAATATAGTATTACATCATCAACATGATTAGGTACCTCATATAAGTTATCAAGGCTCCTCATCTTTGTTGGTGGACTTAGTGAAATGCCATTACTTAAGTTTCCGCTAAAAGAAAATGAAGAAAAAGATGGAGGATAAGGAAGACAAGTTGAGCTCACTAGTGTTTATAAAGGTGTAACTATAGGTTCTTGATGATCTTCATATCTTTCCTTCTCTTCATCAAAAATCAATAAAAAGTTATATTTCTCATTATTATCTACCTTATAATCATATGTTCCTTCTTCATTGAACTCAATACCCTTACTAATCACCATATTTCCTTCATTAGGGTTAAAAAACTTGTACCCTTTAGATTTTTTTTAGTCATAACCCGCGAAGATCATATTTTAGCTCTAGTCATCTAGCCTGGTTTTTACTTGGTCATCTATATACATATAATCAATGCTCCCAAAAACTTTCAAGTGAGAAACATTTGGCTTTCTTCCACTTTATGTTTCTTGTGGAGTCATGTCATTCAAGCAATAAGACACCTACTTGACAAGAAGATAGCATAATTTATCGCTTTAACCTAAAACTCTCTAGACATCTTCTTGGTTTTGAGCATGTTTCTTACCATATTGAGGATGCTTTTATTCTTTCTCTCCACCATGTCATTTTATTATTAGACACTGTTAGAAGTCTTTTTATACCATGATCTTCACAAAACTCATTAAAATCATTTGAACAAAATTCACCTCTTATCCATCCTAAGTGATTTTATAAAATAAGAATTTTCCTTTTCAACGAATGTTTTAAACTTCTTAAAACAACTAAATACATTAGACTTTTCTTTAAAGAAGCACACCCAAGTTTTTCTATTGCTAGATTTGCATTCTTCTCAACCTTCTTGGTTAGACTCTGGCAATCCCTAGTATAATGACCTACCTTTTGATAATTATAGCATCTTACCTTTTGATAATTATAACATATAACTTTTGATTTGTCAAACCTAGATTTTGGATTACCATTATCAATGTAATTGGTAGATCGATTAACCTATTAAGGCTACCACAATCTTGTTTTCCAAACCTCTTCCTTCTCTTTCTTTGTTTTATCTACATCCTCTACCCCTTATAAATATCCAAACCATCATGGTCTAAAAAAGTACTTGTAAACCCACTTGAATCTCATTGATTCTTTTCATATGGGCTTATAATTTTCCCATGAAACCCTAGATTAAAAGAACATCTATATTTTGTGACTCCTCTATCACAATCATCATATAATGAAAACCATCTTATTCTAAAAAAAGTACTTGTGCATCCATATCCTCTTGAATCTCATTGACTCTTTTCTTATAGGCTTGTAATTTTCCCATGAAATCTTGGATTGAAATAACATCAATATTTTGTGACTCTTCTATCGCCACCACCATATAATGAAACTTTTTTTGCAGTGAGCACATGACCTTCTCTACCATACGTGTCTCTTTTATCTTCTACCCATATCTTTTTATTTTGATTGTATATGTTAAATACTCTTGCAAAATATTCTAAAATATTCTCTGATTTAAACATATATAACTTTTCAAAGTCACTACATAGCTTTTATAGATGGTATTTCTCATATTGTCAGCTTCTTGGTTTGATTCTTGCAAAACTTTCTATACTTTCTTGGTGGTGGTTGCATTAGCCGCTATCTCAAAAGTGGCATCATCCAAATATTGGTGAATGATTGTTAGTGCTTATTGATCATTCCATCATGCTTTTTGCACGACTCTCTTTAAGCTGAAGTCAATATTGCTTCATTTATAAGCTCCTCGAAACCTTTTTAATCATCTCTCATACATCTTGGGAACTTAGCCAAGATTTCCTTTGAATACACCATGTTTCATAGTTATCCTTTGTCAACCTAGGACATTGAAGTGAGAAGTTTTGATTGACCATGTTGAATAATCAAACCTAAGCTCTGATACCAATTGTTCAAAATCTCATCATTAATTTTAAATTTGATGATTTGGACTAGATGGAAAAATAAGATAACGAGTTAAATTGTTACTATTTTTATCATGCTCTAATTCGATAATGAGTTAACTCTTATAAATATTAGGGTATATAAAGGAAGAGGAACAATATGTTTTAGTAATTGCAAGAAGAAAATGAGAAAACTTGACTCCTTATTACCTAGCTAGTAGATCATTGATATTATGTCTTATTAGCATATGATGGAAACCTTTTAATTCTTCTATAACCATTTCTTTGATTTTTTTTTTTAATTTCATTTGAATAGTTTGGTCCTTATAATACTTGTTATAATGTCAAATTATTCAATAAAAAGATATATCATGCAATTCTAAATTAAGGACAAAATAATCAAGATTGCTAATTCAATTCAATTTTACAGTATTCAAAACAATACAATAAAATTCAATTATATGGTGTAGCATTTTATTTTAAATATAAAATTATAACAAGTTATTAATTGAATTTAATTTCACATGTAATTTAGTTTTAAATATGTTGTAAACTAGGGGTGGAGACAAATTGTTTGCATTTGTTTCGAAGATATTCATCATTTCCCATTTGTTTTTACAGTTGAAAAGTTTTTTAGGTATAAAATTTAATTTTTTTCTTCAAATTAATTTTTTGGTGTTTGTAGTTTGTTTTGATATGCTGATGTCACAAAATAATTTTTTTAAATATATATATATATATATATATATAAAATTTTGATGCATTTCTAAGAAAAAAACACTTTAAAAAGCAATTACTACCAAATACTAAATGGGCTCTTAATCTATTATTTTTAGCAATGCAATTTTTTTTCACAGAACTTTAAGAGAGAAGAGTATGTTAATGGAGGATGTCCCTCTTAGTATTCGTTTTTTAGTTTGTAGCTCAATAATATAGCTAGCAATATTTTTATAAAAAAAGATAATTAAATCAGAATAACATCATTTTATAATTTTATGAGGTGAAATTTATTGTTGTATCCCTTCAAGTGACATCTGCAGCCCCTCCCAGCATTTAACAATGTCATTCTACTGTATTGTTGGGAGCACTTATATGTCTTCTTCTTATTGGTAAGGGGGGTGTCGCTGTTGGTGGTTCAATTTGTTGTTGGTGGGCCTTTCTTTCTTTTTCCATCTACTCTCTCATCTTCGTAAAAAATAACATGTTGGTTCTCTTGGTTGTTTTAAAAACATTTCAATTTGATTCCTTATTCTTTTAAATTTTCATTGTTGGTCTTGGTTTTTTTTATATATAAATTTTATTTGTTTTTATTTTCATCCTTCAATCCTAATTTACTAAATATTATGTTCTTCAATATAGTTCTTGTTCTATGGATTTCTATTTTTTCTTGGTATTTTTATAAAAAATTTAGTGGTTTCAATTTCATCTTTAAATTCAAAATGATAGTATTACGTTTTTTAATTTGATCCTTGTTGCTTTGATTTCAATTTTTTTTTTCTTGACCCTTTTATAAAAATTATTATTCTTTTCAATTTCACTCTTTAATTATAATATTTTTTATTTTTATGTTAATTTTAACCCTCATTCTTTTTAAATTTTTTTGTCTTTTTACTAAATTGATCTTTTTTCTCAATTTCATCCTTTAATTAAATATAAATTTTATTTTATATTTTAATTTTTATCCTCATTCTTTGAGTTGCTATTTTTTAAAGTCTTTTTGTATAATTATATTTTTTAATTTTATTATTTAATATTTAATTGATTTTTGTATAAATTGAAATTCATGTTTTTTCTAGATTAGATACTTTAGATCTAATAACTTGGGTCATAGATTTAAAAAGTTAACACAAGTTGTTTTTGTAAAACAAAGTATTTTATAATCCTCTTTATTTTTTGTTTTTGTTATTTGAAACTCATGAATGAAGTCATAAGATAGGCAGAATATCTCGAGTTTACTTGACCCTGATTATCAACGCTTCATGTTTGTTATACTGAGTTTTTCCTATCTTTTTATCTCATTTCAACACTTTAATATTATTTTTTGTCAAAAAAAACTAGCCCCTTATGGAAGTGTGGGCACCAAGACTAGTTTAAAGTTATTATAGTAAACTTGTTAATATTACTCATGAATTTTCAATGATTAATAAAATAAAGAAAACATATTATTAAGAATTTTTATTTTCATCTAAATACAAATATTATATTTTTCAACAATTATATTTGAGGAGGATGCTTAAGTATTGTATCCAAACATTCATTTACTTTTTTAACATTATTTTTTTCATAAATGTATTGATTTAAATATGAATGATTCATAAATTTTGAAAAAACAATCTAATTTCAAAATATATTTACATTAAAAAAATGACTTTATGAATTAAAAATATACAAGATCGCATAACAAGATTTCAGAATCTAATTTTAATAATAATTTTTTGAAATTTAAAAGTTTTGATAATAATATTACTAAAAAAATAAATTTTAAATTTTCCTAAATTCTTCCAAAAAAAAAAGTTAGAAAACATGTTATTCTTGATAAATTTAACATGGAGTACTTTTTTGGTATTGCAATAACTTCTACTTTTTAAAATGCTTGTTACATTATTTTTTACCTGAAAAATTATTAAATTAATTTTTTTAGACATATTTGGATTATTTTATTGTGGTAATGTTAAAAATAAAATAAAATCTTAAGAAAAATCTTATTTTAAAATATTTTTAATTAAAAAATACTTTTAGAAAACAATTTACATTACAACTTCAAACAAATATTTAGGCTATATTTGAAATTGTTGTATAAATTATTTTTTATTTGAAAATATATTAAAATAATATGTTTATTTTTTAAATTTTATTTTTAACTTTATTACATTAAAACAATAAAAAATACAAGAAAAAAAAAATTGAAAACGCATGTCACTGTTGAATTAACCAGAAAAACACGGATGAAGCGCAAATACAAATAATACCTTGAAATGCTAATACCCATGTTACTGTTGGATTTGACCCTTGTCTGTCATTACAATTTACAAGGAGAGGGAGAGAGAAGGGTTATTCTTGTCATTTCACTCACATTCGTACGGGTTTTTTTTTTATGTGTTTAAGAAATGGCAGGCCACAGCAAAAATATGATCAGGTACTTCGTTGCAGACCGTTCTCACGTCTGAGTCTCCGACCTTTTTCCAAAAATCGTTAACAACAAACTCCCCTCCTCGCCGTACACGTGTTGGGCCACATCCACCCGCACGTGCATAACGTTCCTGTCCGGCACAATCGTCATCAAAAACAAAAAACGACAAAAACCCAAAACGGTGTTCAGAAACAAACAAAAACCATGAACGAGCACGGTCAGATACTACAAAAGGCTAAAACAAACAAACAAACAAATAAATAAATAAAAAGGGCAGTGTACAGTTGTAACTTCACTTGAATAGAATAATAATAATGATAATAAAAAGCAAAAAAAAAAAAAAAGGATGTCTTTATTTCCTCACGTTGCGGTGGTAATTAAAGAAAAGCCGAAGGAGAGAGTTGTTGAAACAGAAAAGCTGAAAGCTAAGCGAGTGATTTGTTTTCCATCGGGATATATTAAATAGTTTGCTAGTGGTTTTTTATAGAAAGTATTTTTTATTTAAAAATATATTAAAATATTTTTTCTTTTAAAAAATTATTTGTAACATTACTATATTAAAAAATTTAAAAATATAAATAAATTAATTTTAAATATTTTTTTTTAATCTTTACAACAACACGGTTTACAACGCAATTCTTCTCCTATGTTTGACGTAACCACGAGTCAGTTTCCTTCAGAATCTTGCTGCTTCATACCTAATTTTCTTCCACTTTGAACACTTTAGCCTTTATGTTTCTGAATTTTGCATGCATGCTAATGAAAATTGGTGATGATTATCGATCTACTTGCATTATTATAGCTAGTCAACAGGATGAAAGTTTGCCCTAGAAATCAATATATCCTCGAGGTTACATCAACTATTATGCTCTTCTAACAAACAATATTGAGAGCCCATCAATCAAATTAAATGCTAAAACACAAACTGCTGACACGCATAAAGCAAAAGACTTTTAGATATTCATGACATATTCCACGAAGAAGAAGAAGAAGAAGAAGCTTGAACTTGTAAGAGGATCTTCAAATGAATCATGCAAATACTTAGATTTTAATAAACTTATGAACATATATAATTATGATCTTTATTCTCAGGGGTTAAGCTAAATAAGATTATTTGTTGGATTATTTATGAGGGGGTCTAAAAGCTTATTTTTGCTAGATAAATTTAGGGTTTCAGAAGAACAAAAGTATCACGTTGTCCATG
Organism: Populus euphratica; assembly: GCF_000495115.2. Classification (NCBI taxonomy): domain Eukaryota; kingdom Viridiplantae; phylum Streptophyta; class Magnoliopsida; order Malpighiales; family Salicaceae; genus Populus; species Populus euphratica. Next base: position 166,850 of record NW_011500012.1, on the reverse strand, counting down.
GTAGTAGGAATTTATCAAATCCAATACTTGGTAGTTAGACATGCTGCCATGTGTCCTGTGTCGTATATTTATCATTTATTTTTGAAAAAAAAACAAAAAAGAATAGCATGATTAAAAAAGAAAATAAATTCTTTTATTGAAAAAGGAATGGATAAAAATGAAAGAGACATTATATATTCAATAGTTTTAATTATTTGATTGACAACCGAATATTTCTTAATATCTTTACACTATAATGGTAATATACATAATGTGGAATTTTAATATCCACTGTAATTTGTTTTAATAAAGAGATTGATTTGTTAAGTCAAAGAAAATTAGGGATTATTAATCAATAGTTGAAAGTCTAGCACTGATACGTAGTTATTCCTATGTAGTTGATGTGGCCGTCAATTTATGAGCAGGGATGTTAATGAATACTTACAGGTTACACTCTTACTTATATATTATCTATGAGTAAAATATATATATATATATATATATGTCCAGTATATTGGGTTTTGAATATCCATGTAACTATCTATTACTCGTGTATATAATATTTATTATTTTATATAAAATAAAATAGTAATATATACACATATCAATATTATATTATGTATATATTATATTAAATTAAAATTATATAAATGTTTTATTTGTGTGTGTATCTTGAATTAAGTTTTGGTTAGATTTTGGATTGAATTTGATTATATAAATACCATATACAATACTTATCAATTAATATAACTATTCGAAAAACAATCTTACCCATTCAGATTGTATTGTAATATATGAAGCTCAAATTAGATTATCATTAGAACAAATTGGGCAATTAACATATAAAATAAAATAAAAAGATTGTGAATTAATATAATAACAAAAAGTTTTAGTGAAATAGCATGCTTTCGAATGTTATAGTTTTGAATCGTGATATTTAATTAAATATTATATTTTTTAACCGTAACATCAATTAAATAACACGATTAAGAAATACAATAAAATTTTAATTTATATTGTAATTCACAACTACAATATTAATTAAATTCAAGACTAACCAATCATCTACTTTATAATGATTAGTTAAATCATTTGACTAATTAACTAATGAAGACAGAAGATAAAGATAATAGCAAACAAAGAACATAAAATTTCTAATAAGCGAAAGAAATTATAGATATGATTCCTAAATTGAAAGATTTATTCTTTTTAAAATAATAATTATAATGAAGTTTATCTTTTTAAAAGGTTTATAAAGCTTTAAATAAATCAAAAACTCCATTTCTATAAGAAAATAAAAAAAATAACAAAAAAACAACTATAAAATCTAAAACAATAAATAAAATCTGAAAATAATAATAAAAAATATAAAACTGTCAAAATCAAAATCTCAAAGACAAAATTTTTAAAATATAAATATCAAATGGTTGGCTTAGATATTCCATGTGTTGGATCGAAGGAGCTCTTGTTGTCTTAGCAGCAGTAGAAATGTTTTTGTTCATATTAATATCCGTCCAACACATGTTAGAAAAACTCTTTGAAAAAAACACATCCTTTGCCTAAATTGGTTAAGTCACAATAACTTCTAAACAAAATTCTTGTTTTAAGTAAATATTTCAACTCTTAATTTATTGATATAAAACGATTCTACAAGAAAACCCCAGAGAGGTGGTCTGCCGATTAGGGAGGATTGATTCCTTCCTTTAAATATCCCATGTCTATATGAAAAGTGCAATTTTTAAGATACCTTAATAAAAGATTTAATTTTGGTTAATGCACAGGTGAGTTCAATAATATTTTTATTGTCGAGAAAAAAGTTATTAAATGAAAAACTTGACATGATTATAAATTTGTTCCTAGAAAAATTTAGAGTGAGTTTTTGTACTTTTAAAATGGAAAATACAAAGAGAACATGTCTTTAAAGATAATATTTTTTATCTCTAAAATATTATTGTAAAAAAATTTTAATTCCAAAATTATTCAATTAAAACATATAATGATAAAAGAAGTTATTGTCATAGTTTTAAAACTCAACTCATAGCTAATTTGGAGTAAAGTCTGGGTCACGAGTCAGGTTGACTCAAGTCAACATACAAATAAAAGTGATTATTATTATAGTTTTAAAACTTGATGTGGGAATCGATCTAGAGTAAGGCCCGAGTCACGAGCCAGGTTGACTGTTTACTCAAATCAATGTAAGAACAAAAATAGTTATTATCATAACTTTAAAACTCAACTCGAAGACCGACCTGAAGCAAAATCTGAGTCATGAGTTAGAAGGGTCAACATAAAATAAATATGTTTATTATTATAATTTTACAACTTAATTCGAGGGTCAATCCGAGATAAGGCTAGAGATATAGAGCTAGAGGGCAACCCCGAATTAATGTAAAGATAAAAGTTATTATTATTATAGTTTTAAAACCCGATTCAAGGGTTAATTGGAGTAAGACCTAGGTCACAGGCCAAAAGATCAACATGGGTTGACTCAAGTCAATGTATAAATAAAAATAATATTATCATAATTTTAAAACTCGACTAGAAAATCAACTTGAGGCAAGGTTCAAGTCATGGATCATGAAGATTAACTCGTCAAATTGGCGTTAGTTTTATAAATAGAGTTATTATAATAATAATAATTTCAACACTTAATGTAAACTAAAATAAAACACATTAACATCTAATTATTATTTTTTAAAATATGTAAATTTAATAACAGTATATATGAAAAATAAAATATAATTTTTTAATGTTTTATGTTATCATATCCATTATAATCTAACATAATATGAAAACAGTTATTTTATGATAACATAATTATATTTTTATTTTGTCTTTTCTGTTTTCATTGTTTTTTTTTTTTTTTATGCCGTAACCAAACGTGACTCTAAAAGGACTCTTCCTTTATTGACGTGAGAACTTGGAAAAGCTCGCAAATTATTTCGTACATGGTAGGTATATACGACGAGATGTACAAAATACCCATTACATGTACGTAAATTATTTTGTGTCCTTTTTCCTTCTCTCTCGGTCATCAATCGTCAACAAAGGATTGATGGGGCTCATGAGTTTTGCTAGGTGAGGAATGAGTGGACATGCGTGCGTGTGGCAGAAGAGAATGCGTTGGTCTATGATAACCAGTAACAGAAGAGAAAACAGAAGAGGAGCAGAGGCCAAGGGGCTGGCATGAATTATTGAGGAAACAAATGATTTCTCTGTCTCCCAGAAGACCTGCAATGATCTCTTCAACATTCAAACAAGCTATGCTCATCATTGCCTTTGTACACACATCATAACTCATTATCCATGGCCATTTTATCCTTTAATTTCTTTTATGCCATTCTTTTATAGAACGAAATTGCCTTTTTGTTTTAGAATTAATAATCCTTTTTTCTATAATTAAAGATCTAAGAAGTTTTATGGGAAGAGATTGAAAAGGGGTGCTCAAAGCTTTTTTAGATTGTTTTTTACTTGAAAAAAATTGTACTGATGTTATTTTAAGTATTTTTAATTAAAAAATTAATGGGTTTATTTTAAAAATAAAAATAAAAATAAATAAATATTATTTTAATTAAAAAATATTTTGTAAAGGCACTTACTATTTTACCAAACTCCCGTTGAAACATCTTCCCTTGTCAATGTGCTTTATGAAAAAGCTTTGATTTTCCTCCCTCTCAACAGTAGGTTGCTTTCCTCCGTACAACTTGAAAGATTTTATTGTAGGCGAACAGTGTTATAACTTATAGCACAAGCTGTAGCGGCCATTCTTTTATTATAGGAAAGTACCGTGCACGCGGACCGGTTATGAGATATACTCTTCTAAGAAATACTTAATATTATATATAAATATTTAAAATTAAAAACTTATTTTAAAAAAATTCTAAAAGATCGAAATGTTCATAAATAAAACATAAATTTATTCTACTTCAATTTTGTTTTTTTTTCCCTAAAATATATAAGAAATTATGTGTTGGTATGGCCTAAAATAGGGTTGAATAATTATATATATTTTCGATACAATACCTCTGTGAAGATATGAAGGAAAAAAAATTGATAGAAACTTGACAAGTTATTAAAGGCTCAAGAACCTGGGCTCTCATTTCACTACTGTCTCTGGTTTAAAACATTCATCTACTTGTTATCCTCCCAGATGGAAGACAACGACCATCCAAAAACAATATGGAGAATCGACCATCCATCCTAACACTATTCTCTATAAATGAATTATGTACCATCAAAAATTGGGTGGTTACAACTATGCTTTAAAATTAATAGTATAAGCATGAAATTATATCATTTTTAAATTAATTTTAAAATAATAAGATATAATATTTCTAGAATTTATTTGAGATTGTGATAGCGATTGTCGTTTAAAGTATTTTTCACTTATAAAAGCATGAAAATAATTATTTTATATTAAAAAAATTATTTTAATATTTGCGTATCAAAATGTTTTAAAAACACTAAAAAAATATTAATTTTAAATAAAAAATTATTTTTTTATAAAAATAAATTGAACGAAATATGCTTTTTAATCTTTACAGAGAGACAATCATGCCAGGAAATGAGACATAAATGACTATAAAAAAGCCCAACATGGAATTTAAAAGGAGGGTTTTGTTAAGGAAAAAAAAAAAGACAGAGGAAGGAAAAGAGAGGACTCATGCATATTTATATCCCTGTATAATATCTTAATCTTTATATACCATGTCATCTTCCATTTCAATTTAGTTTTTTTTTTAAGAATAAAGAAAGGAAAAGAAGAAGAAGACAATATTGAAATATTGATGCCACATAATTTTTTTTTATTTTAAGTTTTGAAACAAAATATTAGTAATTTAAACATAATCAACATTGATAAACTATAAAGACTAAGTTAACATTCACTCTTTCTTAATATCGTTTCCGTCACTCTCATGAATTATGCTAATTATAGGAGTCCATTATTATTTAAAATAAGCCCAACTATTATTTATCTCTATATATGTAAACATGTATTAATCTATAAGTTTTTAATTTCGTTCTATTTTTTTTTATCGGAACTCATGACAGAAACAATAATAAATTATTTTTTTTGGAACCATATCATATCATGATAATTATTTATCAATAATCTAGTTCCTAATGTATGTGTGTTCATGAGGATAGCTATACGCTTGGATTCATCAATTTTGCAGGATTCAGGACTTCGTGGGTCCTCCAGGACATAAATGTGGAACCTCTTACATGGATGATAAGTGGTCATTCACCATGTGTTAAATTTATGGCTTTTCTCCATATAAAGGACATCATGTGGGCCAAATGGTTGGAAAAATTGAATAATTTGAAAAAGAAAATTGAAAGGCAATAAAGTGGGACAATCATTTCAACAGTCAAAAAGATTCAAGAGGAAGAATAGAATAATTGTTCATCTATAGTAGGTTTAGATGGCAGAACACTATCAAACAATAAAGTATAAAAAAATCAAAGTAATATAAAAATCAATCAAGAAAGGAGGTTGGACTGCCTTCCCCCACTCAAAAGAAAGTTAAAATATTGCATTTAATTCAATAAATTGATTTGGAATATTTCATTGTTCAAAACCAGTCAAGCACTCGGTTTTTAATTTGAAATCCAGAGTTTAGATTTTCTATTTTTCATACATCCATCAATTTTATATCTTATTATTATTATTATTATTATTAGATGGCCTTGTATTTTTATTCCTTTTGTTCTTCATGCGCATCTATATTTGTAGAGTATATACTAGTATATTATTGGATTCGGCTCTCCTGCTGCTCAAATTAATTTTTTTATATAAAAAATAAATATTAAGAGCATAAATTTTGTTAATTATATTATTAAATCTAGTTAAATGGGTTAATTTTTAAATTTCTCGACTCAACTATTTACGTAACTTAAATTTTTAATTAAACCATGTAGGAACTAACTCGACTTAAATCAATCTAATTTCATAGGTCTAAATATATTATTGATGATCAATAAAAACATGACTTAATTTTAAAAAAAACTTCAAGCTAAAGTTTTTTGAAAAAATATTAAAACAATGATAAATTAGATCAACTTCAGTCCCCCCGTGACCCGAGTCATGGAATCTATTGGATTTAATAACTTTTTTTATATGATAAAAATATTTGTTCATAAAATTGAACATCAACCTAAAAATTGATACTTATTTGAGACAATTATCCATATAGAAAGCAATCTATAATGCAATATATTTTCCAACCAATCTAATATTAAAGATGAAATTGAAAAAATAAATTAAAAACAATTACAAGAAAAACAATCATATTTTGTCAGTGAGTAAACTCGTCAAACTTGTAAATCGAGTAAGTGGAGCTAGTACTTCAAACCTGTGAACTGGGTTATGAACTTCGCTGGGGTCATAATTTGTTTTTTTTCCAAAACTAATTTTTATTTAGCTATATGATAACAAAAATATACCATTGCAAAATCAAACACTAACCCAATATCAAGATTTCATTTTTAAATCGCGATAACCTCATAAAATACGAAACAAAACCAACTATGAAATTGAATTTTTAATTAACCCAATATCAAATGATGAAATAAAAAACTAATTAAAAAAATTAAACTTATTAGACCTGCGAACTAGGTCAACCAACCAAACCTGTGAACAGGTCTATGAACTTTATAAAGTTTAATAACATAACTTTTCTCTAAAACTATTTTTTTAACTATATAATAAAAAAATAAATGATAAAAAAAATCAAGTTCAATTAAAAAAAGGGACTCCACCAAATTGTAAAGCAGGGCAACCTGGGTACGAAGCTAAATTCTCAACAATCTTAATTTTAAAAAATAAAATCAACAAAAAATTATATTTAAAAAAATCATAACAAAAATTTAAAAAGATAAAAAGAAAACAAAATATTGTGAATTACTAATGTAATCTACAGTGCAATGGGTGATGGGTGAATAATGGTTTCCCCACATCCTTTAAGTTTTATTTTCCCCACCTCCCTTAATTTTTATTACTTTATAAATTTTTATAACATAATTTTTCTTGAAAACTATTTTTTTACTATATATGAAAAAAATAGACTATAAAAAATCCAATTCCAATTAAAAAAAGGATATATATATATCTATATATAAAGAAAAAAAAAACTCCATCAAATCTATAAACTAGGACAATTAGGGCAACACGAGTTAGCTTGACAAATACGCAAACCACTCTAACCTATAGAAAGAAAAAATAAAAAGAAAATAATTTTACAAAAACAATTTAAAAAAATCATAAAAAAAAAGGAAAAGGAAAAAATAACCATGTTTTCAAGCAAAAAAAACAATGGGGGAGACATTGTAGCATTTTATAATGTTTTGTGAGAAAAACTACAATGCTTTCTTCACTTACTTTATAAAATTTAATAATATGATTTTTCTTTAAAATTATGTTTTTAGCTATATGAGAAAAAAAATAGAGTATGAAGAAGCCAAGTTCAATTAAAAAAAGAAAAGAAACCCCACCAAACTTATAAACTAGTATAACATAAGTAACTTGAGTTACCTTAATAAACATGTAAACCATGTTAACCTCATAGAAAGATAAAACAAAAAGAAAAACATTTAACAAAAAAAATTTGAAAAAAAATCATAACAAAAAAAACAAAAGGAAAAGGAAAAGAAAAATAAAATCATGTGTTCAAGCAAAAAAACTAAATAAATTGAGGGAGACACTATCACAATTCACATTATTTTATTGTTTTATAATGAAAGCTATAATGCTTTTCTCATATGCTTTAATTTATATGAATGGGTGAAACTTTGAAAAATGAAAAGAATTTTAAAATAAAAAAATACTTGTCAACTTTACAAGAAAACAAGTAAAATAAAAATTGCTTTTTAAAATCTATATTATATATAATATAAAGATATTTTTGAATTGGCTCAATGGAACCATTGAGCCTTTTTTGAAAACAATTTTTGAGAAATTTCTCTTAAATGAATGAATAGCTTTTAAAAGAATTCTTTAATAATGATTTTATTATTTCAATTTAAAAAATTAAGAGATAGGGTATAATTATTTCACTACTTATCATACTTTATTTGTAATAAATAAGGTAATAATGCTTGAGTTTTCAACATTCCCAACCAATTAAAAAGAATCTAAATACTTTAACATGGTTTTTAAAATCCTATTTTAATTAAAGAAATGATATATTATGAAATTCTTTTGCTAATCATTCATTTTCAAATAAAAACATTAAATAATGGAAGCATTTAATTAAATTAGTATATGGTTATGAGTATTAGAGTTCAGTTTCAATTTAGGAGACTTTCTAACAAAAATAAGAACTTTTTTTTTCAAATTTTGTATTATTTCTATTCTAATTTGAGATATACTTTTTTATATTATGTATTTTTTTTATTTACACAAGGGTTAGAATACACATTTATAATGTATTAGAAGCCATTGAATCTGACATAAAAACTTTTGGCAAAAGAACAAAATATTTTTAGCTAACTGCTTTTTGTTCTTTTCTTCTTTTTTATGATCTTCACTTTATATAGCATTAAAGTCTTTTCTTAACATCTATAATTTTCTCAAATAATCTCTCTTAAACTTTTAGCAATAAAAAACAAGAACTTCCTTCTTCTTTCATAACCAACCAACAAACTATAACAACATCTCTTTTATTGCCACTTCAGAATGCTCATAATTATATTTATAGGAAACTAATGAATGAAAACTACTTATTTTAAAAGTCTCAAATAAAACTTTTCTTATTAACTAAGCTTTGATGATTTCATTGATAGATCAAAATCATGTCCGCTAACCCTCCTTATCATAGAGCACATATTTATTATCATTCTAAGCCTGGAATACTTACACTAGATTCAACATGATGAAGCACTGTAGTTGCATTTTTGTTTATTGATATATTATCTCATGTGATTGATTATCAAGCATCTCATTTTGTTTGGACAACCTTAAAATAAGTCTATGTATGGTCATTAATCTTTAAAATTATATCTCTTTACTCAGGTCATTTTGAATTTTAATAGCTCCTTAGAGATCAACTTTGACTTTTATGATATGTGGAAAATCATACAATGATAAATCAATATCAGTTGGTAAGCCACTCACTTTCATAAATTTTATATTATATCTATTCAAAGGTCTTTAGTTAGAGTTCAAGAACTTAGTAACCACTCTAATAGCTCAATCTGAGTGTGTTACCTTCTCGAAATTATTGAGTTTATTCTTAGTCCATGAATTTTTACACAATGATTACTTTTATATGCTCTTCATTAGTTCCATATTTGTTGATGAAGTGATTACCTCTTCGACCAATATTGCTAGACAATCCACTTTCACCAATAAAGGCAACAATTTTAACTTTGATTTCTACTCATTAGTACTTAAAAGTGTATTTTTATCATGGTTTTATATCATCATTTTGCACTTGAAGTATCAATAACTCCTAAACTAAAATATGTTTTATAATAATGTATCTAATAAGATAAGATACCTATAATTTGTGGTAAATGTCTATTTTTAATGCAGGCCTATCACATAAATGAAAGGATTGATTGATGACTTGAAGAACTTAAATTGCAAGGATAAAGAGATGGCCAAACTTAGAAAAGAGATGTCGGTGCAATCCAAACCGGAACACTGTTCGGTAATTGGGTCATATCTGGAGCTACAGATCTCAGATTTAGGTCCAATTTATATGGATGGAAAGGTAAGACATAGGCCTACAACTTTCATATGGAGCCCAAGATCTAAAAAGGCCATTATCAAGTCCAAATTGTAGCAACAACAAAGAAGCCCGAATCTGTCTTCCAGCCCGAGCACTGTTCGGTATTTTGGCCATATCTGGAGTTCTAGAAGTCCAAATGAGCTGAAATTTTTACACAAGAAAGCTGAGACAATTGCCTACAACTTTCATGTTTACAACTGGCTCCAATTTTGACGTTATCAATGACGTTTTGGGCAGACAAGAGAAGATAAGGATTGTCACCAAGTCAAAAGTTGGTCACCCACTTATCAATTAGTCATCAAATCAATAGTTCCCATTTTTGGCCTATAAAAGGAGGCATTTGCCATGCATTTAGGCATCTTGATTTCCAGATCAAGATCATGCTCTTCCTTTCTCTCTTTGTATTTTTTATGCTTTGTTTTCATTAATATTAAGTTTATGCCTTTCATTTCCTTTCCTTTACTTAGTTAACTTTTATGTTCTTATTTTGTTTATCTATTTTGCTTTCTTTCATTATGTCTAGCTAAGTTAATTATGTCAAGGTGAAAAGGTTACACTAATGGTGTAAGAATAAGTATAATGTAAACTTAATATGGACTTTAATGTTTGATACTAACATGTTTTATATTTGCTATCTTGTTCACTCTTTAATACTTTGCTTGTTAAATGACTAATCTTGATTTATGTTGTATAACACTTGGTACAACAAATGCTTGGCACTTTCATAGCCCATAATGTATGGTATAACCGACACCTGAGCTATGAAAGGAACTTGATTTGTTGTTAACATAAGTTATAATCATGAATGCTTGACGAGATTTACAAGTATTAGCATTAATTGAATAAGATGACTAATGTAATCATGTTAACAATATATAATCTGATTGGAACCTCCTTTGTGTGTGGTTTCCAATTCAATAATAAGAGTTTATACTATACTTGTTTGATATACCATTAGTGGAACCTCTAACCTTGACATTTGTTATTATCATTGTTTAATCGTTACATTAATATTCCATCTCAAAGTTCTCATCATCTTCTTCTTCTTCTCTTTCTTTATTATTATTATTATTACTACTACTACTACTACTACTACTACTACTACTACTACTACTACTACTACTACTACTACTACTACTACTACTACTACTACTACTACTACTACTACTACTACTACTACTACTACTACTACTACTACTACTACTACTACTACTACTACTACTACTACTACTACTACTACTACTACTACTACTA